>NW_025336587.1:571569-691765 GCF_004798865.1 Varanus komodoensis | reverse complement strand
CCAGATCCTTTTGGATCTGGACAGACTATGGAAGTGGGCAGGAGACAACAGGATGGCGTTAAATGTGGATAAGTGCAAGGTCTTGCACTTGGGGCATGGGAATGGGTGTCATAAGTACAGGTTGGGTGACAAGTGGCTGGAGAGCAGCACTTGTGAAAGGGACCTTGGGGTGCTGGTCAACTGCAGGCTGAACATGAGCCAGCCGTGTGATGCGGTGGTCAAGAGGGCGAACACCACCCTTGGTTGCATAGCCAGAAGTGTGGCTTCTGGATCAAGAGAGGTATTACTACCACTCTATATGACTCTGGTGCTCCTGCAACTGGAGTATTGTGCTCAGTTTTGGACACTCATTAAAGGAAGGATATAGCCAGGTTGGAGTCAGTGCAGCGTAGGGCCACAAGGTTGGTGGCCAGTTGCAGGGAAAGCCGTATGAGGTGGGACTGAGGGAGCTGGGTCTCTTCAGCCTGGAGAAGAGGAGACTCAGAGGGGATATGTTGGCGACATACAGGTATGTGGGGGGGTGTCACATGGAGATGGGGAGAGACCTGATGTCCCCTGCAGAGGAAGGCAGGATGCGCTTCAATGGAGCAAAGTTCAGGGAACCAGGTTCCATTTGGATGCCAGGAAGCATTTCCTGACAGTGAGGACCCCACAGGTGTGGAATGGGCTTCCAGGGGAGTTGGTTGAGGCCCCATCGGTGTGGGCGTTCAAGGATAGACTGTACATGCACATGGTGGGCATGTCATGAGCGGAGCCGGCTGGAGCCGGGGGTCAGACTAGATGGCCCGGGAGACCCCTTCTGACTCACTCTGTTTCTATGTTTTGATGCTTCTATGTTTCTACAGTGTGTGTGTGTGTGTGTGTGTGTGTGTGTGTGTACATACTGGTGTGGAAAACAGAATTGTTTGCAGCGATGCTTTTTGAGTTGCCAAAATAAAACCTAGCCTGGCTAGGATACTGACCAGTTGTCAGAACTGGGTGCAGAAAAGCTGCCTGCTAACATCTCCAGCAAAGAGTCAGCATTTCGACTTGGTGCACATATGTGACCTATGTAGTGAACTCACACACGGTAGAAAAATTCAAACAAGCTGTGATTGCATTCTGCTTCGCTCTCTCTCTTTGACCAGATAAAAGCTGCAGTGTCAGAGGGCACTAGAGCTGGATTGGGACCATGACACTTTGGAACCACAAGCCTGGTGAGAAGAAAGCTGTTTGGAAATGAACACCGGCTTCCCTGCAGTGGAAAACCATTGTTCTGGGTTGTGTGGTTTGACAGTATCCCCACAAGAGACGGGCACACAAGCAATCCTAGTTCAGACTTCTCCAAATTCCACCTTGACGTCTGAAGTCAGCTCCTTCTGTATAGGGCTGCAAATGCTGGGTCTTTTTTCTTTTCACATGAAAATCGAGGCATATTTCCCTGCCCATTTCCCAAAGGTTTGCATTACTTGTGTGCACCTTCGAAATGCACTCATTCTTCTCCCAGTGTGCAGTTTTGAAAATATGTGCTCCTTTCCTGTGCATTTTCAAAGGCACACATGTGGTCACCAAGCATTTTGCTTGGCCTATGAACTGAGTTCATATTTGGTCCAGAAGACGCACATTGAGTAAATTCAGATTAAAAAAAACAAATTGGAAGGAATTTTTCCTATGTCCTTGCACCACCTGGGTATGAACCTTAAGGAAAATGTGGGGATTTTAGGCCACTTGGTGGCAATTCCCACCATAGGTGTTTGAAGCTGCCAACTCTTTCCAGATATTAGGGACTTCAATGCTCATCAGCCCCAGCAAGCCTCACCAGGAATCAGGAATACTGGGAGTTGTAGTCCAAAGCATATGTAGGGAAACAGCTTAGGGAAAGAAAGCTTGTCCCAAGATCTCTTTCCCAAGCTGGTAGCAAAGCCTCATTTAAACTGCTGGGGTGGGATGGAGAGGGGAACTTTGGCTATGAGGTATTTGTCTGTGCAAGAAACATTGCTTCCGCACCCTGCGACTAACCCTAAAATGCCGTGCAAGGTTGTAGAGCAATAGTAACAGGGTTAAACTACAAGGAGGCAGATCTCAGTTAAATGCCAGGAACCTGCACATTTCTCCCAAGCATGCATTTTTCAGAAGCATGCATCAAGAGCATGCTTTGGAAATCGTCCTGCAAGCTTAGAAGATTGTGTCCAAGTCTATTTGGTCTGGAAGGTGAAAATTGGGTAAAATGAAAGAAGAATGAAAGAAAACCAATTTCACACATTTCCCAAGGAAGGACAAATGCCCATTTCCTTCCAAGGGTGTCCTGTGGATTCTCTCAAGCAGTGAAAGATTGGTGTGTGTGTGGGGGGGGGGGGGAGGGTAAAAGAAACTACTCTGTACCAGCAGTTGACCCCACCCCTCAAAATCTCCTTCCTTCTGCCACTTCTTTGCTTGGGAGGGGTCCATGGCTCAGGATCGGCACACTTGGAAAAAGCCCCCACAAACCAAACCAGGGGAGCTGGAGGGATGCTTTGGGGCGAAAGAAGCAGGTGAATCTTCCTTTTCTTCCAATACAGCCAACAAAAGAAAAGCAGCCCCTAGCGAAGAAATGTATATTCTCCCCAACATGTGGGGCCCGAGATCCCCCTTTCACTCTCAGATTGATTCTTCACTCATATGTGTGACTTCCCTCTTGTTTTGCCCTGGGAATTGCAATGCAACACATCTGGATGGTACCAGGTTGGAGAGGGCTGGTGTAAACAACTCTGAAAGCGGTGGCCATGTGCACATGGCAAGCAACCCTGCATGTTTACCATGGTTCATGGTTTCCACCATGACTGACCTGACAGACAATCACTTGATCATGGTTTCCTTTCTCCCACGGTTCAGTCCTCCCACTGTTGGCACATATCCCATCAGCCACTGCACCTAAAATTCAGCCAAAAGGCATCTCCCCCCCCCCCTTTTTATGTCACCCATCTCTTCACTGTTGCTGCACATATAGAGGCTGGATGGCTGGAGAGGCTCCTGTAGTTACCACTCTTTCCAGAGGACTCTCTGGTAGTTCCATACCAGAACTGTGGAAACCATGCTTCCTGGGTTCAGACCACGCAAGCCATGGTGGGGCAGAGAAACTGTAGAACACATTGCTGTTTCTTAACATGGCTTCTACAACCCAAACTTTCCATGGAGAAATACCATGACTGGGTTCCAACAACACGACAGACAAGCAACGCTAACCCCGCCCTCTAAGGATTGATGTGCTGTCCAAACCAAGCCACTAAATGACAGCCTCCTATTTTGCTATTTAAGACTGCCTTTCATTCAGATCCATGAGAACTAGAACCTTTATTTATTTATAAGAAGGCACATTTATTTAGAAGAAGGCACATTTAAAAAGGAGGAGGAGGAGGAGGAGAAACTCCTCTTTTGCGTTAGAGGCACTGGAGAATAACTGCCACTGTGTAGGGATGAATAGATGAAAGTCGTGAGATTCTTCCTAGTTTTTCTTCTATCGAGTGCATACTTTTTACTTAAAAGGAGAAAGAATGCTCTCCCACCCACCCCTCGCACAGAATGATCATTTGGTTTTCAAATTAGTAATTATGCTGGAAAAACTATCAACTGAAAAGGGAAAGAGAGGGCTCCAGCATTAAAACTATTCCCGGGCATCACATCTTATCTGCACACATACTCCAAATTTAATAAATGCTACTAGCAGAGTTGCATTTTTTTAAAAAACACTGACGCACAAACCAGCCCTAAAAAACAAAATCAAAATGGTTAAGCATTCAAGCATGTTTATTTAATGTGCTCCTCTTAGTTGCCAAAAGAGAAGGGCCGGTGCTTTTGGCAGTGTGTTGCAGGCAGTGTTGCAAACTTTATCTTTCCCCAGATAGCAAATGTACAGCCAGAACAGTACAGAGTCCCAGAGGGTCTTGCTTTCGGAGTGTGTGTACAGGGGGCTGCCTTCCTAAGAGAAAAACCTGGGTCTCTTTAGGTCAAGGCCTTGGACAGAGACACACACGCCCCCCACATCAGGCCAAGCCAAGCCTCAGAAAGGGCACCCCAGGGAAGTCTCCCGGTTGGCAGGGAGCCCCGTAAGAACAGCCAGGTCAGCCCTAGTCCTGGACACTTTGTCCGTGGCCTGCCGCCAGTGGTCCTGCTGCCAGGTCCTGCTCTAGCTTCCAGTTCTCTCTTTCCTCAAGCCAAAGCCCATGCCAAAAAGCGATTTCCTAAGAGCCTTGTGCAAAGGGCTGCTCACACAATCACTCGTTCGGTGAAGTTATTCTGCGGCTGAATGCATACTGATGGGCAGATGGATATGGGGAAAACACACGCCGAAAAGGGGGGGAAAGAAAAGCAAAGAACCAGGAGGCCTCGCACAAGCATGAGCCGATGGGAAATGGTCCGCTGCACATGTGTTCTAACAACAGTCTCGGTGAGCACATGTGTCCGTCCCTGCCTGGCGTGAGAAGCTGCGGCTCTTGCCCCTTGGGGAGTCATGCAACACGGAGAAATGCCCCGCCCTGCACCCCTGTGGCATTCTCCGAGCGTCCCTAATTGCTCCAAAATATGCTTCTACATGGAGGGAAAGCGCCCTCCTCCACTGGTCCAGCCCCCAAGGATCTTCAGCGATCACATTTGGTCTCACCGGGGCTTGTCTCAGGATGGGCATCCCGTTTTCCCCAGGACCAGCCAAAATAGGAAGCCAAGCGCCAGGAGGATCACTGGCAGACCTGACGCAAGAGCCAATTCCGCCCCCGGGGCCCAGACGAGCAAAAAACAGGATTAATTAGCCCTCAGGAGTAGCAGCGACAGGGCTCATTAAGGTCTTGGCTCCAGGCTTTCAGAAGGCATCTTACTCTTTGGGGGTTTTCTCCCGGTTTCTTCTTTTCAAGAAGCACACGCTATTTCAGGTTATAATCACAGCAGAAGCCAAGCCTACATCAGGATTGGGCTTCCATCATACATTGGTAGAATGCTTTCTGGTCCATCTCAGACATCTCAGTTTTCATGAAAGAAACAAAAGGACTTGAGGTTTCTAGTCCTTAGGAAACTGAATGTCTGGACAAGCCAGTATCCAGAGGATTCCAGTTTTTGTTGAAGAAGCCAAAAGAGAACTTAGGTTTCTAGTCCCTTGGATGTTGAGATAAGCTTGGAATTGTTATGAACACAATGTGGAGGAATTTCAGCAGGTAGGAAAAGCCTTGGAAGGTTCGCATCTAGAAAGACCTAGGGGTAGACAACGCGGGCGTATGTCTGTGTGTGTGTGTGTGTGTGTGAGAGATGGCACAGGTAGTCACCACTCAAAGACAATCCAATCATGGACAATTATGACAACTCCAGCCTACACAGCCAGCGTTACATCAGGTTAAAAAAATTAATGCATTAATGTTATTTTCAACATTTACCAGGCTTCTTCAATCTAGTGCCCTCCAGATGTTTGTGACTTCAACACCCATCAACCCCAGCAAGCATGTCCAATGGTCAGGGACAGTGAAGGTCCTAGGTTAAACAACAGGATACCAAGTTGGAAAAAAGATGCCAGGAATTTAACCTAGGACTTCCTGCATGCAGAGAGGATGACTGAAGATCTCTTTCCCTGAAGATAAAGCAAGATTCTAGTCCTCAAGGCTCCAGATAAAGGCCACGTTGATATAGGAATGAGAGAAGCTTGGCATGCTGAGTCAGAATGCGGACACATCTAGCGAGGTGGTGCCCCCTGCACAGTTTTTCTAAACATCAGCTCCCTGCATTCCTGGCTATGGAGCAGGCTATCTAGGGCTGATGGGGGTTGAAGTCACAAACATCTGCGGAGCACCAGCTTGTGGAGGGCTGGTTCCTGTTGATCACCAGTGGCGGCCTTGGGGTGCCCTGCCTGGCAAACAGAATTGTCCTGGGCAGCACCACAAAATGGCTGTCGGGGGAGCGTGCCAAATCCTCTGCCTGACAGTCTGAGCAGGTGGAGTCTTAGCCCCAAGATGCCGAAGAGTCCAGTTGGATCCACAGCTATCGGCAGCACGCAAAAGCACCTTCACAGCAAACCCCATGGAAGGAGACCATGCACGGATTTCAAGGGGCAGTTGTGAGATGCAGGCACAGCTGGGGGCTAGTGGTGCACCTGGCCCCACTTGACCACCTCCCCATTGCACCTGCTGCTTCACCTGCCCCTCACCCTGGCCCAGTCAACGGCAGTGGTGGGAGAGGGGAGAAGCTCTCTGCCCATCAGTGAGGAGGAGGAGCAGCAGCAGCAGCAGGAGCAGTAGCAGCTGGTGACCACAGTGCGAGAACGGAGACCTAGTGGGGGGGGGGGGACTGTCCACTGGGGACTGGCACTGGTGGACACACAGGCTTAATTTTTGCCTCTCTATCCCCCTTTTGCCTCTGTGCAAGGTGGTGCACATAATCCTCCTCACACAATAACCCTGTAAGGTGGGTCAGGACACACCCGCCCCAAGTCAGCCAGTGAGCTCCATGCAGATCTCCAGTGCCCCAGTCCTGCATTAAACCGTGTCAGCTCTATCAGCAGCACCTGCAAATATCTACAAGAGCAGAGCAAACAAAGCCCCACTGGAGCAGAATGGAAAAATGTGCCTTCAGGCCTAGTATGCTGCTCCTGACATGCCAGGCCCCTCCAGGGAGCACAGAAGCAGAGCATGAACAGAAAAGCTGGCCCATGGTCCACAGCAGGGGGCATGCAGACACAGAGGGGCTCCACTGACTTCCCACAGCCATGGAAACATCGACCTCTCCTTCTAAATCTGCTTAATCCTTTCTTAGTACTCAGAGCTACTGAACATTCCCTTGCCCTGATGGACCAAGAGGAGGGGTTTCCTGCCCCTCAAATGTGCCATTGCACAATTTTACTGAGGATGCTCCATCCCATTCACCCCCCTCCCCTTTTCACAGCAGGATCATTTCCTGGGTGCATTTCAAAAGGGGAGGGGGAGGGTAAAGGTGAGAATCCCCCCCCCCCAAGCTCTGCAAGCACACCTACCATGCCTTGTTAAGCTCCAGGAATCTCCCCCCAGCACATATTACCATGCAAGAAAAGACACCTGCCCCTGCAAAGCACCAAATAATTCTGTTAGGCTCCCCCATGCTGGCCGGGAATGATGGGGGATGTAGTCCCACAGAGCCAGAGTGTGCCAGGTCGGGGGGGGGTGGCTTAGCTGACCCCCTAAAAGAAAGATGCCGCAGGGCTTCTCCCTCCCAGTGCCGCCCTGTCGTCCTCTGATCCCTTTGCCAGGCTAGCAAAGATCCCCCTTCTCCCCCGCCTCCTTCCAGAGCCGAGCTGGGGCAGAGGGCGGGAAGAAAGAGATCCGTGCGTGCCCCCCTCCGCGCCCCCCACACACGCCAGGCACCCTGATGAAAACCAGAGGCCTGATGCGTCTGGACTGTATATAAGATATGTCAGGGGGCGGCTCACTCGCCGCGGCCCCGCAGGCGTCTTTCCCCCATCCCCACATGTACCAAGCACTGATTCGGGAGGGGGGTGAATCTGCTGAAGCGGGCATCCCTCCGCCACGGGGTCCTGGAAAAACCGGGCCATCCGCCTCTCCGAAGAAGCCGGCTGCTTTCTCTGCCTTTTTCTCCTCTGGCCTGCGCCGTCTTCGCCATAATCGGAGCTCCTACTGAAAAGCGCCCGCCTTTGTATTTCAAGAAACGCTTAACAAGACCTGTGCGTGCATCTCCTGCCCATGGTTGTGTTTGGATGTGTCCGTTCGCACACGTGTGCAAGCACACACATGCCTCCCCCCCGCCTTATTTTTGTGCCCGCCTCCTCCTCCGGTGCGCTTTTTTGCCTTTATCCTCCAAATGGGTGTAGAAACACCGGGGCTGAGCGGCAGGCAGGGCGAACCGAAACCGCGGCAGGAACAAAGAACGGGGCCGCCTTCGGCTCCCGCTCCCTCCGCATCACACACCCCTCGCCGCCTCTTCGCTTTCTCCAGGCCCCCCC
The DNA here is from genome assembly GCF_004798865.1 of Varanus komodoensis. Taxonomy (NCBI): domain Eukaryota; kingdom Metazoa; phylum Chordata; class Lepidosauria; order Squamata; family Varanidae; genus Varanus; species Varanus komodoensis. The sequence continues at coordinate 683,841 of NW_025336587.1, read as the reverse complement.
GTGGGCTGGTATCTCGCACCTGAATCTGTCTCTTTCGCACACGCCGAACATAAACAGCGCAGCGGTGCGGGCGAGTTGCGCGAGAGAAGAAGCGTCCGAGATTGCATTTCCTCGGATTTCTCTTGCTCGTGCGCGCGCGCACACACTCACCCCACACAGAGAAACACGCCTCTTCGCTCCAGTGCAGCTGCAGCTGCGCTTTCTCCCCTCCGCTGCTTCTCAGCTGTAAACCAAAATCTTCGCTCAGGCCTGCGGCTATTCATTCCGGAGCCCCGCTCCCACCAGCTAGTACAACTGCAACACGCACGCACACACACAAACGCAGCAGGGCCGCCAGGCTCCAGTTAGTCACGGCGTGACGCTTCAAGGTGTTGAAACCTGGCACAGCCCTGGGCTCCCTAAAACAGCTTGTTCCCACACATGTCCCATCACCAGGCATGGCTTGCAAGGACATCGGTTTGCCCAAGTTTCCAGTCCTCAGGGTGGAACATGGGCAACAAGACAAATCAAGAACTGATCTGTGAACATGGACAGGCTGGGTGGCCAGCGGCATGTGGTTCCTATTGTGTCACATCATGGTCCTGAATAAAAGGCTGGTCTAAACAGGAACATGGGCATTTGCTAACTCCACTTTAATCGGAGAGACGTGCGATACCTCCTGGGGATTTGAGGCATGGGCCCTTCCTGCATGGGGATGGAAAAGTACAGTCAGAGACTTCATGAATGCAAAGCAATTCTTCTACTATTGTGCTCTTGTCCTCCTGTAAAAACAATTTAAGATTCCAGTCCTCATAGTTCTGAATGAAAGGTGATTTTAATAGAAAAGCAGAAGCTGCCAAATAGAGACAAGCTTTGTGCCTGTTGAGTTCAGCACTGCCTTCATTGATTGGTAAAGTGCTTGAGAACTGCCCAGAGAGCGTTGGATGTTGGACATAATAATTTCTACAATAATTTCTGGGGTCCTGTCTGGAGATGACAAGGACTGGACCTGGGCCCTTTCACATGCAAAACAGGTCTTCTGTCACTAAACTATGCCCTGTTGGGAAAAAGCTACCCTCTCCTGGATTGTCTTCCCTCCCTGGGTCTCTTTACATACCAGCCAAGTGCTGTTCTGTACCAGCCAGGAACAATGCCTCTTCCCTTAAAAAGTAAGCCAGGTTGCTAGTCCTCATGGTTCTGAATATTAATGATCCAGCTTTTACTTGAGTCAGACCACTGGACCAGTCCAGAGTTCAGACAGGGTGTTTTCCAGCTCAGTCTAGTGGGTTTGTTGTGGGAAAGGGTAGATTGTAGACTGGCAACCAATGGTCAGGAAGGTCATCAGAGGACAATCACCTGATGTTCTGCATAGACCTGTGGAGTCTACCTGGAGAAGAGTCTTCTGTGTGGTGGCCCCATTTGCCTGGAACTTTCTGACTCTGGAAGTCAGGCAAGTATCAACTCTGTGCCGGGCCAGCTGTTTCCCACAAATATCTTTATTTCAGAAAGGGTTCCTTAGCTGACCCAGCACAGTTTTATCAATACTTGGCTTTTAATATTCTGTTTTATTCTCTTATTGCCCTTTAATGGCCACTGCTCTGGAATCTCTGCAGGTGTAGAACTGTTTACAAATGCAGTAAATATCAATCGATCAATAAATTATAAAAAGAATATGATCACCTTGGTGTGAACTGTAACTGGATGCAGCACCCGCTAAAATGGAAAAATCTGTCCCTTGATTTCAGCTGCTGTTATTTGCCGGAGGAGGAAGGAAAAAAACTTTGCACGTGCTTAGAGATACTTTGTCACCTGAGATGTCCCTGTGACTGGCTTTTGCTCAGAACCTAGTATGGGATACCCAGTGACAATAGGCAGAAGAGGTTGCAAAGATCAACACTCATAAAATGCTTCTGGTATTCAGGAACATGGGGCCCAAGATTATCCCTTCTCCCTGGTGATAGCAATCCATGGCCTCCATCCCTTGCCATGGGAACTGTGGCAGACTGAACCTGAAATCTTTAGTACATAAGCCACGTTATGGTTGTTCCTCAAAATGAATCAGGATTCTAGTCCTCATGGTTCGAAATGAAACAGGAACACAGGAATCTAATTCATTTAATCTCAGTATTTTCCAGCCTGACTCACTGTGGCTTTTGGGTAGAAGCACCTGTTTTTCCCAGCACCTGTTACCTGATCCACTTAACTTGGGTCTGAATGTGCTTGGATCTAATCCACAAATGCTGCTCTGAGTTCCTAAAATCCAGTGACACGCCAGACCTGACCCACTTCCAGCCCCCACACATGTCCCCCGCCCCAGGGGGTTTTTTCTTCCAGAGAAGAGGCGGCAGCAAGAGAAAAAGGAAGTCCGCTTGCCAGCTGAGCTCTGCCAAGTCACATCACCATCTCGGTTCAAGCAGTTGAGAAAAAGCATTAAAGGGAGCAAGAATGGAAGGAAGGACAGTTCTTTCAGTAAAATCAGAACGTACACCTGTAGAGATGGACAAAAGCACTGCTTGCAGCCCAGAACAGACCATTGCGTGCCTCCTGCCAAGCCCTTTGGACTACATCTCCCATCTGCCCCAGCCAGCACAGCCAAGGGTCACTGAGCCTGGGAGCTATAGTTCCAAATATGGGAAACAGCACCAGTTTAGGTACTTCTAGATGAACCCTACACGACTCAGCAACTCCCGGCGGGAGGTGCGCAGACTCACACAGAAACAAACAGGCGCACACGCAAATAGTCTTCTCCCATCTCATCCGCCTTGAAGAATAGTTCTATAAGAAATATTCTAGGGTTTTAAAGAAAAGCTTAATGGCTCCCTGGGAAAAGTGACATTTGGGAGTCGATAACGTGTAGCAGATGAAAGCTCCCATTGGACAGTGCCAGTGAAGTCTGGACTCTTTTTTACGTATGGAGAACTCCAGAATGTCTCATTTTTAAAGATACGGACTGTTTCTAAATGTTGTACATAATATTCAATAATCCAGAAATAGATACATCTTGCTGCCTGTCCCCATCTAAGTCAACACTTCAATTTTCAATGGTATAATACATTAATATAAAGAAGATTGTTTCCCTATTTAAATTAGCATCCCATTTTTCCTAGACGAGGGTCTCCTTGCTATGTTTTGTGTTCTAAGTCCCCTCTTGCTGACCATCACAGGAACAGAGTAATTTGAAAGCACACAACCATTCGCAATTAGCACAGATCATAAGAAGAAAATTAATACAGGAAGTATCTTCCAGCTGGAACGAAGGGACCCCTCAGCAGGTGCGCTCATCACATGCCCCAGCAACCCTTGTCCTCATTACAGCACCAAACAGTGAAGTTGCTTTTGCTTGAGAGGGTAGGCAGCTCAACAACACTTGATTTGCTACAGGTGTTCAACTGACTCTGGGCAGCCACCCATCCAGGATGCACTGGTTGTATCCTGCACCAAGCAGGGGCTGGACTTGATGACAAACGTGACCCCTTCCTGTTAAGTTTCTATGATTTTAGCATTCCTGTTTCTGCCCCTTTTCGCTGCAGCACCACAGCCTTTAAAAAAAGGAACTTATCTGACTTCTCCCCCTCTGCCTATCCTCCAGCCTCAAACAAACAAAGCAAAACAAAACTCTAGAAATTTGGCCAATAAAAAAGCAACTTTCTCCATGACCAATCCGACAAGGAACCCCGAATATAAAGGGCTGATGTAGACAGGTACAGATGCCTTGAGACAACGACTTGATCCTCAGTCTGGTTTTTGGGGCCAACACCAAGTTGCTTAGTTTTAGCAAGCAGAAGAAGCAAGATCCTTCGTGGAGGATCCACGTTTCTCATGCAGAAGGTCACAGTTCTGGCTCTCGGGCACCTCCAAAGAATGGTTCAGGAGTATGGGAAGGGCCCTTCCCTATCCTGGATAGAGGTTGCAGGCCAGGTTGGAAGTACCAACTCAAAAGGAGCAATATAAGGCAGAGGAGGTCCCTGCTTTGCTCAGAACCATGAGGTCTAGACCCTTACTTGATGTTTAACAGAAGGACAATAGCTCAGGGGTAGAGCACAAGGGAAAGGCAGAGTAAACAAAGGCTGCATTTAAAGAGGAAAATGTTCCAAGCCACTGCGACTGTCAGTTCATCAGCAGGGAAGCAAGACAGGTGTCCATTTTGGTATCCCAAAAAGTTAAACAAATACAGAAATGTGGGGGAGAAAAAGCTACACAGAAAGATAAAAGGCACATAAAACCCCCAGAATCTGCCCAGCGGTCCAGAAGGCACACGTTTAAACAATTAACCATGATTTAAAACAGAGGAGGACAAGCATTTAAAAAAAGAGCCCAGCATATTTTAATGTAGTGCAGATCGAAATCAAAAGGTCTTTAAAACACAGATTGGGAAAGAGGCCAATGGGATTATCGACCAGTTTTCACAGACAAGTTGCTATTTCTAGTTTTGTTTGTTTGTTTTGATTTTGAGAGAGCTGCCCTAAAAGTGGAGACCAAATCTTGACTTCTATTGCTCGCCACACTAGTTTTTCAATGTCTATTTAGAGTGGGTTTTCTCAATCTAATGGCCCTCCAGATATGTTAGACTACATCCCCAACAATGCTGCCTGCCACTGTCACTGACTCGGGCTGTTGTTAAATTTTGGGCTGTCATTACATGCAAACCCTAAGGCTCGAGAACCACACACAATCCAGAATTTATAATCCAACCATAAGATCTCTTTCTGGGTTGTTTGTGGCTAACAACCTAGAGTTAAACCATAGTGCGGGGTTTGCACATAGCAAGCCACCCAAACTTGACCAACCAGTACTCTGGGTTATTACATGTGAATTAGACTGCAGTATTCACACTGGACTTTCCCCCCTAAAGTATCATTGATATTCTTCAGGCTTGTGGAATCTACTTTATTTCTTGTGTTTTTAAATGTTTTATTCTATGGAATGCCTAGATTTGCCCACAGAAGCTTTGTGTGAAAGGCCTACATTCAGAATTAAAATTAATTTTCTGTGAGTACAGCAGTGAACAGAGTGCTCAGTGCTTCCGTGCAATTATCATACTACAGTTATGGTGCATTTCTATCCCATTTCTCTTCCACTTGCAAGGAACCCAAGGAAGCTCACAACATTCTCCTTGCCAAGTTATCCCCACAACAACAACCCTGTGAGGTAGTTAGGCTGAGATGCCATGACTGGCCCAAAGTTACCCCATGGGCTTTATGGCTGAGTGGGGACTCAGATCTCCTGCATCCCAGTCCAGGATTTTGAGCTGCTGCATTTCACTGGCTCCCAATATCCACTCCTGGTTGCCCTAAACTTTCTGTATCTCAGCAGCAGAGTTTAGGGGCAGAAGAGACACAGCAACAGCTAGTGCCCCAACGGAGCTGGTGGAGCGGAAGCAGCCAAGAAACACCTGCTCTTGTCACAGCAGTCTTGGGGCTGAAGACAAATTTACCCTTATGTCAGATACCAGAGGCAGGCATCACTGGGGCTTATGTGCAGGTCTACCTTTCAGGGATGGTTTTTTTTTTTTAAGAACTACCAAAACAATGATGTAAGAGAGAGTGCTTTTAAAGCCCACCCAACTCTTTCTGGGAACACAAATTAGCATTACCGGAACAGAAGTTTTAGGTCTGCACTGACCTATGTCCCCCTTGTGCATCGTCCCCTTCCTTAACGTAGTGATGGGGATCCTCTTTCCTCCAAGGGGTGGATTTAATTTGGCAAACATTTTCAGAATGGGAAAAAGCTGCAAAGTAGTCAGGAGACCACCCTGTGGAGGCTGGGGGAAAGGGGTGTGGTGGGGTGAAGGGAGGTGTGGCCAATTGGGAAAGGGGTGTGGTCAACTAGGAAAGGAGGTGTGGCCAGCAGGGAAGGCCCTGCCCTATATGGCTAGGATCCCCACCCATGCCCTGATTATCTATATGAACTGAGGGGAAACCCAGCTAAAAAGACATTTCTTTAAAAGGAGAAAGAAAGAATAAGAAACAGACTTTTTTTACCATGTTGGAAGGAAAAGTTTTGTTTTAATACTCTTCTGGGTTTTTATTCTTGAAGCTTCTGGGAGGTTCATCTCCTTTCTTTACCCCAGTTACGTATTATAATTGCACAAGTTTATTATTATTTTTTGGAACAGCTATAAAACTTGCTGAGCATACTATTAAAACACATTCTACTCCAGCAAGCTTTTGACCTGCCGGGTTGATCTTGAATCCTGTCCCAAGGCACAGTTTTATTGTTCTTAGCTGTTTTAGCTGGCTGCTCTTTTTACTGTCTCAATGATTAATTTTTTATATATGTGTTATTAAGATGTGCTTTAAACTTGAAAAATGTATGTACAAGTTAGTACAAAGAGATTATACTATTAATAACTCACAGCTATGAATTTCACGTCTCAGATATGAATATATAAATATAATGCTCTCTAAATCCAAAAAGTTTAGCTATTATATAAATCCTTCGCTTCTAAAAACAAAACAAAACAAAAGGTTGCATTATATTCAGCTATTCACAGAATTCAAATGGAGTTGTGTACATTTGTGTGTTGCTTCTCAAGAAGTGAAAATCTCTTTATTATGTTATTAAACTCATATTATTGAGAAATGCTTCATGCTCCATCTAAACTTCCATAAAAGAACACAACCACTCTGGTTGGGGTTGAAGGTTTTTTGCCAGTTTCCACACCTTAATCTATCATGTGCATCAATTCCCCTAAATCTATTATTTGCCAGACTCTGATCCGACCCTGATGGTTGTTTGTTAGTGGTGCTGTTAAGAACTAAGAAACCACAACTGCATTTGGAGTATAATAAGCACGTTTCCCCCACCTGGAGCCCTCAAGCTTCTCCTATTCCTAACCTCAGGTTGAAGCCAAAAGCTGAAATCCAAACATCAGATGGGGGTGCGCCAGGTTGGCGACTGCTGCCTTTAACAGCTTGCTTTCCATTCCATCAATTTATTCATATACACATTATTAATTCCAGCGTGGTGTCATGTTTAAGAATGCAGAACTGGGACTCAGGAGATCTGGTTCTAGTCTCTGCTCAGCCATGGAGCCAATTGGGTGACTATGGGCCAGTTACAGACTCAGCCCGGCCTACTTTACAAGGTTGTTGTTGTGGGGAGAAGATGGAGAACAGGACGAGAAGGATTATGTAAGCCAGTTCAAAGCCTTTGTAAGAAAAAGGCAGGATACATCAAATAAATTAATATACCCCTCCTTAGCCACAATGATTTACAACAATCTGTAAATAAGACAATACAATAAAAATATGACAAAATCTTAGCAAAGAAGCATTAACAAACTAAAATAGCTAAACATACAGTGAAGAATTACCCTGTTTTTTTTGTTTTTGTTTTAAACTGGAACCCTAAAGTTCCTGAATAACCCAGGATATCGTCAAAAGCCTTGGTTGTAAAAGGCCAACTTAAGCTGGTGCCAAAAAGATGACAAGGTCAGCGCGAGCTGGGCTGAGCAGGAAGGCTGTTCCATAGACAAGGGGCTACCACAGAGAAAGCCCTTCCCGTTGCCACTGCCTTCCAGCCTCCCTTTGAACTTGACATCTGGAGGAAGGCCCTGGAGGTGGAGTGTAATGTCTGGGTAGGTGAGGAGAGGTGCTCTGACAGGCACTGCTGTCAGGCATTATAGGTTAAAACCAGCTCCCTGAGCAAGCCCTGGAAGCCTCCTGGTGGTCACTACAGGTGGGTCAGAATGGATCAGGTGTGTTCAGACCCGCAGGTCCCACTTACTGATCTGGCTCAGCCCGTCTGCACAAGCGGCAGCTTCTGAACCATCTTCAAGGGCAGCCCCGTGCTTAATGCATTGCAGTAATCTAGGCACAGATTTCTAGAGCATGATTGCCACCCTGGTCCAGATGGGGGCAGAGCTGGCCACCAACTGAAGCCGGCAGAAGGCGCTCCGAGCTCTGAGGCCACCTGAACCTCAAGTGACAACAATGGATCGAGAAGCGCCCTCCAAGCTATGCACCGGCTCCTCTGGGGCAGGGCAAGCCCATACAGAACATGTTAAACTCTTCCCACCAGAGGAGCGGGGCCACTCAGCCAAGAGCATCCCTGTCTTGTCTGGGTTGTGCTTCAGGTTTTAGCCCTCACCGGCCCCCAGCCCCAGTGTGTCAGCCCATTCGCCTGCCTTTCCACCCATGAATCCGGATCCACCCAACCGCTGCAGGCTCCTTTTAACCAGACAGGGCTGGCACGTGGGGATCCACAGTCAATTCTGACAGCTTTGGTTTCCTTTCTGAAGATAAAGAATTGCAACCCTAGAGGAACTGTAAGCGACCTTTTAGGACAGCATGTCCAGCCCCTTGTGCAGAGCAAGAATCTAGTTTTAAGCGTCCCTAACAGCTACCCTCATCTCCATTGGCAGTTGGTTTCATTGTCTGTGAGCTCTGACCACTTACTTGATTTCTATGCCACCATTTTCTTTCTTATGGAACTTAAAGCAGCTTCCATCATTCTGCTCCTCATCTTATCCCCACAACAACAACCCTGTGAGGCAGGCTGGGCTGAGAGTCTGTGGCTGGCCCAACGCCATCCAATTGGCTCCATGGCTCTTGCCTCTTGGCAGAGCAGCAGAGGCTGGGGGAGAGGGCTGAGGGTGGCCAGGGACCGGGGAAGGCAAGGCAGGAGCTGGGCAGGGGAGTGGGCGGGGGCAGGAGCAGTGGAGAGGAAGGGGCGGGGCCAGAGGGGCCAGGAGGGAGCAGGGGGCGGGGCCAGCAGCCAGAGAGGCATATAGGGCCACGCTCAGCCACGGCCCGCCCTTTGGGCTCGGGCCTCTTGGCAGAGCAGTGGAGGCAGAGGCTGGGGGAGAGGGCCGAGGGTGGCCAGGGACCGGGGAAGGCAAGGCAGGAGCTGGGCGGGGAATGGGGGGGGCAGGAGCAGCAGAGGAGGGGCGGGGCCAGGAGGGAGCAGGGGGCGGGGCCAGCAGCCTGGGGGGCTTATAAGGCCATGCTCAGCCATTGGCAGCGCCAACAGTGTCGTCCTTTGCCTACGTCCCTTAGCTGTGGCCCAGGCTGCCCAGGGACTCCCTTCCCTGGGGGCAGGTTTTTTTTTAATTAAATTTTGATTTTGTCCGTGTGTGTGTGGGTGGGTTTTTGTCTGGGAGAGCTGGGCGAGGGAGGGGTACTGCAGGACAGACAAGACAGGGACCAAGGCAGGGCCTCTGGGGCCAGGAGACGGCCTTGGCGGGAGTCACGGGTGTTGCTGCAGCTGCGACATGTCTGCCCTTCTCCCCCAGGAGACGCAGGGTTACACTTGCCCTCAGTGCATGCGGGTGACCCTCCTGGAGGAGGTGAGGTGCCCGAGGGCCCCCGGGAGTAGCCCCCTCCAGACAGATGGGCACGGGAGGGGCAGCCTGGGAGACACGGAGGCATGTCACCCACAGGAGGATGAGGCCAGCACGGCCTCCTCCTCCTCCTGTCGCCGATCTGGAGCTGGAAGCAGGTTCTCTCCGCTTGGGGAGGCTGGGGCTGATGGGGCCTCGGGAGACCAGCAGGACTCCCAGCCTGGGACCACACGCAGCCAGGGGGCCGCTGCAGGAGAGGCGAGGGCCAGGGCACGGCCGCCCACCACCACCAGGAAGACATAGTGGTGGGTGATTGTTGTTGAGGACCCCCTGCTGAGGGGCACTGAGGCCGCCCCGACCTGGAGACAAGGGAGGTTTGCTGCCTGCCGGGCTCACGCATCCGGCATGTGAAGGACAGAGTGGAGCGTCTTGTTCGCTCCGGGGTCACCAGCTGCTCCTGGTGATCCATGTGGACACAAACGACGTGGCCAGGCAGGGGGTGGTTGGTATCATGGGGATGTCGAGGCCTTGGGGAGGAAACTCAGGGACCTTAAGGCCCAAGGGGCCTTCTCATCTATTTAACTGGTCCAGGGATTTGGGCCAGGCAGGGAAAGGAGGATCGCTGAGGTGAATGACTGGCGTAGGGTATGGTGCCACAAGGAATGCTTCGGGTTCCTCGACCACAGCACCCAGTTTCTTGCCAATGGACTTCTGGCAAGGGACAGATTGCACCTCATGAGGATGGGGAAAATGTCCTTTGGAGATGCTCTAGTGAGCATTGTCTGGAAGACTTTAAACTGAGCCGGGGGCGGGGGAGGATTCAAGCCCCCCAGAAACGTGTCTGCACTGGACAAGTGTGGGGAGAGGATCAGGGCTCTGGGAGCAGGGTCTCAGAGATACTGCAGGGACTGACAGGACTCCTACAGAGAGAGGCCAGGTATCAAGGAGGATGGGAGGAAGGAGGAGGCTGGGGACTCCAAGGAAGGAAGCGGTGGGAAGGAGTTGGGGTGCATGTGCACCAACGCTAGGAGCACGGGTAACCAGCAGGAAGAGCTTGAAGCTCTCCTGGCAATGGGAGGGTCTGACCTGGTGGGAATCATAGAAACCTGGTGGGATGAAAGGCAAGACTGGAATGTAAACATAGAGGGGTATCACCTGTTTAGGAAGGACAGGAAGGGAAAGAGGGCTGGGGGCGTGGCTTTATATGTCAGGGAAGGGATAGGATGCAGTGAGATAGGATGCAGCACAGATGGCGATTCGGTAGAGGCAGTCTGGGTGAAAGTTAGGGGTTTTGACAGGGAAAGAGACAGGACAGTGGGGGTATGTTATCGCCCTCCAGGTCAACTTGAGATGCTGGATGATGTCCTGACAGACCAGATTCTAAGGATATCTCAGGGGAGAGACAGTAATTATGGGAAACTTCAATCTCCCGGATATTAGCTGGGAGACTCACTCAGTGGTGACAGCCAGGTCACGTCGCTTCCTAGATGCTACAGAGGGAGGGTTTTCACACAGAGGGTCCAAGAGGTGACTGGGAAGGGTGGGGGGAGCATCCTTAACTTGGTCTTGACCAACAGGAAGGAGCTGATAGATGAAGTACAGATTAGGGGAGCTCTGGATGCGAGTAATCACTCCATCCTTTGCTTTGAGGCGCAAGCCTTGACGATACCTCTAGTCAGTAAGGTGGGGAGGCGGAGGAGAGTGCCGCCATGGATGCGAAAGAAGGTGGTTAGAAGGATTAGACGAAAGAGGAACCTCCATAGGAAATGGGTACTGGGGGAAATAGACAAAAGGGTATACCAGGAGGAGGAGGCCCGTTGCAGAAGGATTCTTCGCAAGGCTAAGGCTGATTACAAGCTGAGACTTGCCAAGAATATCAAGAGCAACAAAAAGGGCTTCTATCAGCATGTAAATAGGAAGAGGAAGGGGAGACAAGTAGCGGGACAGCTAAATAAGGAGGAAGGAGATCCAGTGACTGATATGAGGGAACAGGCACAGATGCTAAATGACTATTTTGCCTCAGCGTTCTCCCCAAAGCAGGACAGGGGATATCCGCATAGGAGATTAGATGAGGCTGGGGACTTAGGGGCACAGGTTAGAGTCACCCCCCTTGAAGTCGAGGGGCTCCTCAGGGCATTGGATATTACAAGGGCACCAGGCCCTGACGGGTTACACCCGAGAGTACTTAGAGAGTTGGCAGGGGTTCTCTCACACCCGCTAGCCTCCATTTTTATGGCTTCATGGAGAACAGGTAAAGTTTCAGAGGACTGGAGGGCGGCATCCGTGGTCCCAATTTTCAAAAAGGGTAGTAGAAAGGACAGGGGGAATTACAGACCAGTCAGCCTTGCATCCATTGTAGGAAAAACAATGGAAAAGCTCATAACAGTGAGAGATCTAGTGATGCTAGATAGGGAAGGGAGGCTGGCGGCCACACAACACGGCTTCCACAAAAACAGGTCCTGCCAGACAAACCCTGTGGGATTCTACAGCAAGGTTTCGAGGTGGCTAGATGGAGGGGATGCAGTGGATATGGTTTACCTGGATTTCAGCATGGCCTTTGACGAAGTGCCGCATGATATCCTGGTTGAGAAACTGAGGAGTTTTGAGATAGGCCAAAGCACTGTCTGGTGGATTAGGACATGGCTGACAGACCAAAAGCAGATTGTAACCATTAGCAGAGAATCATCGGGATGGCAGCCATTGACAAGCGGAGTCCCCAGGGCTCTGTCCTGGGGACAATCCTGGTTAATCTTTTCATCAATGACATGGAAGACGGGGTGATCAGTCTGCTGATCAAATTCACAGACAATACTAAACCTGGAGCAGTGGCCACAACTGAGGAGCAGGTACTCCAGATCCAAAAGGATCTGGACAGACTATGGAAGTGGACAGGAGACAACACGATGGCGTTCAATGTGGATAAGTGCAAGGTCTTGCACTTGGGGCATAGGAATAGGTGTCATAAGTACAGGTTAGGGGAGAAGTGGCTGGAGAGCAGCACTTGTGAAAGGGACCTTGGGGTGCTGGTTGACTACAGGCTGAACCTGAGTCAGCCGTGTGATGCGGTGGTCAAGAGGGCGAATGCCACCCTTGTTTGCACAGCCAGAAGTGTGGCTTCTAGATCGAGAAATGTATTACTACCACTCTACACGACTCTGGTGCGCCCACAACTGGAGTATTGTGCTCAGTTTTGGGTCCCTAATTACAGGAAGGATTTAGCCAGGTTGGAGTCAGTGCAGCGCAGGGCCACAAGGTTGGTGGCCGGTTTGCAGGGGAAGCCGTATGAGGCGAGACTGAGGGAACTGGGTCTCTTCAGCCTGGAGAAGAGGCGACTCAGAGGGGATCCATGGGCGACATACAGGTATGTGAGGGGGTGTCACACGGAGGTGGGTGGAGACCTGTTCTCCCATGCAGAGGAAGGCAGGATGTGCTCCAACGGAGCCAAGCTCAGGGAGCCAAGGTTCCATTTGGATGCCATGAAGCATTTCCTGACAGTCAGGATCCCAAGGGTGTGGAATGGGTTTCCATGAGAGGTGGTTGAGACCCCATCGGTGGGGGTGTTCAAGGACAGGCTGGACATGCACATGGAATTTTTTCTCACTGACACCTGTGCCTGGCCAAGGGCTACAGTGGGAAAAGAGGTCTGTTCGCCATGCCCACACCTTGTCCATTTTCCCCCTTGGAAAAAGCTTTGGGGAGGATACTGCACTCAGCGAATGGATGGTGTAACTTGGTGCAAGGCAAGATCCTGATGTAAATTCATGCTTTATTCAGAGCCATGAGCCTTAGAATCCTACTCTCTGTTTTTAGGGGAAGAACTATGGCTTAATGGCAGAGCAGCTGCTGGCATGTCCTAGGGTCAATTGCTGGCATTCCCAATCAGATGCTGCCAATCAGTGCAGGTGTTATAGAGCTGAATGGACCAAAGGTCTGGATTATTCCAGTGTGTTCTGTATGGGGCTGCCTCTGAAGATAGCTTAGAAGCTTCTGCGCAATGCAGTGGCCAGACGGGTGGCAGAGATCAGAAGGTCTCCAATCATTCTGGCCACTTGCACTGGCTGGACCACATGCTTCCAAGGTACCGGTTTTAACCTCGAGAGCTTGGGACCACAGTACCAGATGCAGCATCTCTCCCACCAAGAACCTACCTAGACACCAGGTTCATCCTCTAAGGCTCTCCTCTAGACACCTCCTCTAAGAGATATTGGAGGGGCAACAACAACGAGGGTCCTTCTTCCTCTTGGCCCCCCAGCAGCAGAATGATGTTCCCAACAAGGCCCACCTGGAGCCAACTTCATTATCTTTGCCAGGTTAAGACTTTCTCTCAGGTATTTGATAGCACAGGATAAGGTTTTGACCAGGCCTTGATTTGTTTCCTGTGGATTAATTTAAATGTTTCCTGGGTCTGTGTGTGGTGTGGCTGCATGCATAGGGTTTTGCTAATAATTTTTTAAGGTGTTAATCTTTGAAACTACTTTGGCTATTAGGTGGTAGAGAAAAGTAACATGAAAAGACAGACAGACTCTACAGGGCCTTGTAACAAGCCTCACCATGGAGCTGTTGGACCCCATGTGGCCCACCCTACCTGGCACTGGGGCAATAGGGTCTTGGGCCAAAAAGGGTATTTCCACCTGTTGCCACCTGGCTGGAGCTGCTAGGATCTCAAGCTGGACCTCCTGGGTGATGCCTGGCTGTCTCCTCTCTAGTGCTTCAAAGAAGGGAAGGCGCGCAAACCAAGCAAGCTTTCTCTCGCCCACCGCTCAGTTCTCCCACCTTCTGGCTCCTTGGACGTTTTGTTCCAGACGGCTGCCAAGCGTTCGTTCCAACACCCACGCCTCGTCCAAATCAGCTTTCCTGACACGGACGCTGCCATCTGGAGCCAACCCTCTTGCGTCCCTGTGCCCACCCATCCACCAAGGTGCCATGTCTCTTTGCTTAGTGCCGCCAACGCAGGCGCACTCGCCTTCGCAAAACCTGCAGCTTCCCGTGGGCAAATGCCAGCCAGCAATTGGCTGTGTACACTTTGCCAATTTCAGGTGGAAACAGCCACAGATCCCGGAACAATTCCAGGATTGGTTTGCCTTGCATCACCCAGGCCAAGTTGCATGCTCCTCTCTTGGCAGGAGCCAAACCTGTGTGGGAAGCCTGGGAGGTGTACCACACATAGAAGCAGTGCTTGGGCTGGAGAGAATACACTCCATAGGTCGCTCAAGGAAGTGAGCCATGCTACAGGAGACAGGAGAAGTCTCCATTCATCCCTGCAAGGTTGCTCAGTCTGAGAGCCCGTGTCTGACCCAAAGTCACCAACAACAGGGTTCATGGCTGAAGGAGAACTAGAGTGTGGCTCTTCCCAGGACTCTTTAAAGGACAAATATCTTTCTTTGAACATTAGGACTTCTGGTCTGAGAGACTGTAGCATGTCTTGTCATGAGATGTAGTCCCTTAAGAACTACAAGTCCCAGCATTCCTCAGTCCACATTGGCCTTTTCTGTGTCAGAAGGCACCAATTCAGCTCCAGGGAAAGAAGAGGGGCAAACAGGTGTGCTGATTCCAGGAAGAATTGCGGGGGGAGGGGGGGTGTACTTCTAAAGTTACCATCCCTGCAAAAACTGTGTGAGCAAAACCAGTATCTTGTATTTCCCAGTTTGTAAGGGCATGGAACCAGTCTGCAAATGCAAAGCTCATGAACATCCCAAGGCAGAAGTGAGGCACAGTGCCATCCTCCACCACATTTTATCTAGAGAGCTGCTGTTGGCACTAGGAGGGGAGCAGAGGAGGCTGGGCTGCTGATAGGAATGGGGGCAACTCCTTCGGCCTCCTCCCTGCACTGCACTGGCGTGCCCGCTTTGCCCATGTCCAGCTGCAACCCCACATGGGTGCAGCTGCTGCAGTTCTTTTTGCCCCAGCTGTGAAGCAGGACGGGACAGGGACTCGCCCTTCAGAGCCCAAGCTCAGGAATTGTAGGGTCTCAGAGCTGGGACTTCTAAGAATCTTACAACCCCCAGCCAAACTTTGGCTGCCACAGTGGTGGTATGCACCCCAAACTATCAGAGATGTTTGTGAAAATTCTACCCTGAGGACTGCTGAGTTTCCTTGAAAGACAAGAAAATCCTGGTTTCTGTAAAAATCCAGGCACCATGCAATGTCTTTATTGAAACAAATGTGTTGTGAAACAAACTGCGATGTGAATTCTGTGTAAATTACTTTGCTTCAGTTTACTTATGGAAAAACAAGTCAATTCTTTGTCTTTGAAAAGGAAAAAAAAGGCTCAGAGGGAAATTCAGTGCATCACGATTCAACTTACCTTCTCGCCAGTTACTTTGTGTTTAAATTAACTTCAATTAACTGTTAACTAGTTGGAAATGTTTAACTTCTAATTTAAGCTGGCATTAAATGATGGGTAACCTTTAAACTGGTTTTACTTTTTCATTGACTTTGGCCACAGTTGGGATTTGTCTACAGTGGGTACACAGATCATTTGAAGTGAAACAGGTTTGAGGTGCAATTCTGTGCTAATTTAGCCTGAAAAAAGTCCTCCAACTTAGAGCCTGAATTGGCTAAACTTGTGTAAGATTGAACCTCAAGACAGACTCGGAGGCCCCTTGGGTGATCCATGAAAAACATTCCAGACTGAAGGGGAGAGAACAAACAGCAGGTAGATGCTCCGTCCTGCCTTTCCCCCTCTTGCAAAAAGCCCAGGCAACTTCCATAATTGCCTTTCCTCTCTGTTTTTATCCTCCCAACAATCTTGCAAGGTAGATCAGTCTGAGAGTGAGTGGCTGGCTAAAAGTTGCCCAGTGGGCTTTGTGGTCAATGGGGGCCTAGAAGTTAGAAGCTGTCCTTTGAACCTCCAAACCAAACAGGGTCCCAGCGCTGAGGAAAAGGGCAGCATAAGGGCAGGGCTGGCAGGACTACAGCTTCAAGCACATGGCGGCACTGGAGGACCGGCTGGCCTGGGGGGTCCGTTGGGCCAGCAGGCTTCAAGTCCCACCGGATTTTTAGTATATTTCTCAAGCGATTTGAGAAATCAAGCAAGAGTCATAGAATAGTCGAGTCAGAAGGGGCCATGAAGTCCACCAAGTCCAACCCCCTGGTGTTGCAGGACACTAACTCAGATGGCATTGTGAATGTCTCCCATGTGGGAGTGCCCACCATCTCTCCAGGCAGCTGGTTCCACTGTCGTGTTGCTCTGACAGCGAGGATGTTTTTCCTGGTGTCTGGCCCGAATCTGGCGTGCTTTAGTTTAAGTCCGCTGTTCCATGTCCTGCACTCTGGGCTGAGTGAGAAGAGGTCTTTCCCTTCCTCTCAGTGACAGCCTTTGGGGTATTTCGAGAGTGCTTTCCTATCCGCCCTCAGTCTTCTCTTCTCGAGGCTGAACGTGCCCATTTCTCTCCATCTGTCATTGCAGGGCTTTGTTTCCAGACCCTGGATCATCTTCGTTGCCTTCCTCTGAACCCTTTCTAGCTTTTCTGCCTCTTTTTAAAACCTGGGTGCCCTGAATGGAACCCAGTATTGCAGGTGAGGTCTGACTGGTGCAGAGTAAAGGGGAACCAGTACCTCTCTTGTCCTGGAAGTGATGCATCTGTTTATGCATCCAGATATAGTGTTTGCCCTTTTTGTCCCTGCATCACACTGCTGGCTCATGTTTATCTTGTTGTCCCCAACAACCCCAAGCTACTTTCTTGGGCCAAGTGTTCCCCATCTTGTATGGATGCATTTCGGGAGGTTTTCCCTCTAGGTGGAGAACGTGGCATTTGTCCCTGTTGAATTTCCTTCTGTTGCTTTCTGCCCAGCATTCTAGATGATCTAGGTCTTCATAGATCTTCCTTTTGGCTCCAAGCTGAGCTTCCTCATCTGGATAATGAAGATGTTGAAGAGCACTGGGCCCAGGACTGCGCCCTGTGTATTGTGCTTGTTTCCTCTCTCCAGCTTGAGAAGGTTCCATGCATGAGCACTCGGTGCGACCAATTTTGCACAACACATCATGGTACTTCTGTTGGACTCACTTTTTGCTCGGTTACCAGGATGCCGTGGGGCACTTGGTCAAATGCTTTGCTGAAGGTAAATTACGTCCATTTCCACTAGATTTGGGTGATTACCCAGTTAGCAAATGAAATTAGGTTGGCTTGGCATGACTTATTCTTAAGAAATCCATGTTGGCTTCTTTCACCACTGCATTTTGTTCAAGGTGCTTGCAGACAGATTTTTAAAGATAATTTGCTCCAGTATTTTCCCAGGGATTGATAAGACTGACTGGTTTCTAGCTCCCTGGTTCTTCTTTCTTATCTTTCTTGTCGATGGGAGCCAATCAGCTCTTCTTCATTGCCTGTTTTCCAAGTTTTCTTGAAGATAATAGAATTTTTTTACACCCTGAAAAGTTGGCAAGCAGCAAAATGGAGAGCTCTCCAGGGCCATCTTTATTTAGGCTCCAAAGAGCAGTTTTGTGCTTTGGAGTTTAGTTCTCAGCCCTGCCTCGTTCTCGGGCAAGTAACCCTTCTTTTAGTTTGCCGCTGTTTGCTTTGGGGAAAACAGCATTTTGCAAAGGGCTATATAAACTCCATGGGGCAATGATTTTGCAAACGCTTGTGCAAATCCTAGCCCAAAAGCAGCCATTTACAACCCTTTCAAAATTCCAAACACACCCACCAACCCTAAAAGTTTGGGGGCCATGGAGAATGACTGGAGCCATGGAGCAAGGGGTGTGATGGATCCCTCCATCTTCCCATTCCAAAATGTCCTGCAGGTTAAACCCTTAATGGTACAGTAAAGATTTTGCACCTTTCCTGAACTGTGCTCCTCCCAAGGAGGCTCCACTGGAGGCAACCAGCAGGAAGGCCTTCTTGGTGCTGGCACAGCAGTTGCGGAACTGGCTCTCTGCTGAGGTGCATTGTGGCGACAACGCCACCTTGAGGCCCCAGGGAAAAGCTGCCACCTGTGGCATTACACCAGGCGCTTCCATCGCACGCGTCTTTGCTTTTCAAATTGTGTAGCACCTTTTTTGATGTTTTGACTGTTATTGGGATCTCCATTCTATTTTCAGGGCTGGGGTGAGCCGCCTGGAGAACCTCAGCTATGGGGTGCTAGAGAAACAGTGCTTATGATCCTTGGCTTCCTTCCTTCCCAAGGAAGGCACCAGAAAATGCTAGCCTTCCTGCCCAGCTGCTGCCACTCGGGGCTCCCCAAGGGTTGCTCCCTCAATCGGCCCCTGCGGCAATTCCAGGCAGCCTTTCACTCAGCAGGCAATTTTCTCCCTCCAAGAGAGGGAGAGAGGGACCCATCTCGCCCGTGTTTCCTTCTTCCACCTCCGGAGAAGGAGGGGAGTGGAGGGGGGGGAATGAATGCATGAACGAAGAAAGAAAGGGAAAGAGATGTATTAATTATCTTCAAACAGCTTCTGGCAGGGTGGAGAGATCTTTTCCCGATTAGGAACGGAGTCTCAGGAAGCTATAAAGAAGGTGAGAGTGTGACAGCCCTGATGAATATTTTATTTCAGAAAAATTTAAATGAAACTATCTATCATAATTCCAGATGGGAGGATCAGAAAGCCCTTCTGACAATTACTGGTGAGGTGAAGAACCATCCTGCCGGGAGGAAGGGGGTATCGGAGCATAATGCCCATCCGTAGTGACCATCATGGAAACCCTTGCGATGACCACTGAGGTGTGCCACCCCCCTGTCCCCCCCCTCGCATTCCAGCACCCCAGTGTTGGCAAAATGCACTTGGGAAAACAATCAGTACTTCCAGCAGGCACGCCTCACACCCAGGCTCTAATGGAATACATTGGCTTACCGAGCGATTTTTGGCAAAGGCATGTGATGGAGATTAAGCAGTCCAGAAGAAAAATGAAATTCAATTTATAGGGCGACAGGAACAGCCGCTTCCCGGGCATGCAGCAGGGTTTGCCAACCAAGCCAGCATTTTACTGATTCAACTATTCTTTTTTTCCTCTTTTAAGAAGTAAAATTAAATACCATCATCAGTGAACCAACAGCGGCGTCCAATACAGCAGGAAAAATGCTAGAATCTACCTCCGCCCTCATGACGGCTGGCTCTCGGGAAGAGAAAGGCATTTCCCATCTTGGAGATCTGATACCCTTTTGGAGCATGAGCAGGACCTTCAGTGTGGGACCAAAGCCCAAGTCCCAGCGTAAATGTTAACCCAGAGTTATCATTTGGCCAGTCATGGGATGAGGTGTGCATAGCTCCCAGCATCCCCAGCCAACCACCCTGGGAGTTGCAGTCTGCAGGAGTGGAGGGCTTAAGGTTGCAAACGCTGTATCTCTCCTCACACTGGTACAAACTGTAACCGGGAGGGAATCTGCATTTTCTTCCCCCGAGATTGCAATAGGCATGATCTTTACAGCAACCTTGCAAGGTAGGCTAGGCCTGGGGAAGGGAGTAGAGGGCTACTAGTCCTGATGGTTCTCTGCTTCCAGCAGCATGCCTGTGTGTACCAGCACAGCCTAAACCTCAGTGCTGGCTCACGAGTGCCCGTCAGTCAGGAGGGTCCTCAGTAACCAGCAGAGACTTGCTCAAATTCACTCCCACTGATCCAGTCTCACAAACTGAACACTCAGATGCACACACTTTCATTTTAACCGCTACAGGTTTCATAAACCTCCCACAGGGTTAGTGTAGCCTGGGCAATATCAACCTGGCCGCTTCCCGAAATGCAAAACCAAAACCCCCTTGCAAGTAGAAAGGTAGCACGTCAGGGGGGCACACTGGCTTTCTACGTGAGGGGAGATGGTTCTGCCTGCTTGACAACACAGGGAGCATTCTGCACACGGGGAAGATGCAGCCCAGTTGCTCTTTGCACTGCCTCATTCGACCTCATCCTGCTGCAGGATGGAGGGCAGCACTTCAGCTGCCAGCAAACCATCAAGCACGTCATGAGATCGGAGGCGAGCAGCTTCCCATCTCGAGGCGCGGACCAGCCCCAGCCGCTCGGCGTCCCGCAGTGGAGACAAAAGCATTACGTATAGCTCGACATGAAGGCACCGCAGCTGATGGGGTGAGGGGTGAGGGGAGACGACTCGGTGTCTCCCCCGCTGAGCTTTTACGCTAAGTTACAGCATGTTAGCTACCACAGTCCCTTGCAGCCAACAAGGCTTTCTTGGCAAGCCTCCTAAAACAGAACTCTGGGTGCACTTGCATGCAATCAACACACAAAACGTTCCACAGAAGGGGCAGGCGTGTAGCCAGTGATGGGGGAGCAAACAGACTGCTTGAAAGCAGGGCCAAGGTGGGAACCGAGCCTAAGGTAGGAGAAGAAAGGAGCCCAGCAGCAACCTTTTTGCAAAAGAACCCCGAAATGTGGCTTGATCTAGAACACGTACCTCTGCAGATGTACAAGGCTCCCTTTTCACCAGTAGGGCTGAGTGCTAAGGTCAAATGTGCAAGCGACAATTCACTGGGACAGCCAAATGATGGGTGCAGACCTGTGAAACTGAGCATGCCTGCCTTTAAAGGATGTTGAAGCCGAGCCTTGCCTGCTTTTACTTCCACACCCCTCTCTTGGCATCCCGTTGCAAGATTCGTGTTTAGATTAGAGATATGAACAGAGAGGGCGAGAACAGAGTTCCTTTTCTGGGTCTTGGCTCCCTGCACTGGATAAAAAGAAATCAAATAAAGCCCTGCACACCTGCATTAACACAATTTGTACTGCTTGCACGATCTGGGTTTTTGGCACTGCAGAATTAGAAAATGTGGTTTTATTCTAGTATATCACAAGTAATTCCTTACCCATGTATCCCAAAACTAAAATTCTGAAAACTGCCAAGGGAAAGAGAAAGACATGGAAAGGATATTATTCCCCATGTGGAACTGCCCTGAATAAAACACCACCAGTCCTTATCGTGGAGCGTGTCATAATTTAGCATCCCATTAAGTATTAGATGTCACAAATATTGTAGCCTCACTTTTGAAAAGTGGGCCTCCAAGTTTCTACGTCTCATGACCATGCAGAAACACCCTCCAACATGCTCATGTTAGCCCCCCCACCCCTTTAATCAAAATCAAGAACTATTAGAACTGTCAGACAATTAAAGAATTTTTCATTGACTATTAGCCTGCCCTTTCACAGGATTCAATCAACTTAATTTAACTGCATTTGCATATGAAAACCTCAATGCAGGTGTCTTTCTGAGATAATTAAAAAAAGCACTGTAAGGTGACATCGGGCTGACAAAACCTGACAGATTGTCAGGAAAGGTCATTTATAAAATATTTTTCCATTTACTGCTAAAGCCTAACCCTGCCCCCCTCCCCCAAATCCTTGCCTTGCAGCCTCATGGGCAAAAGTTTGACTTTCCAGTTTTAATCAGCTCACCTGACTGAATCTGAAGTGCAGGTCTACCTTACAGGGTCATTGTAGGGACTGAGCACCAAGCACATGCAAAGAAAATGATGGGGGGGGGGCGGGAGCCTGAGCCCTCCAAACTTTAAATCATTTCTTGCACAAAACCTGTTTCTCCCATGCACACAGATCTCAGTGGAAAATAGCTCTTCTGGAGCTCCCAGCCTGAGTGGAAAGGTCCTACCTGTGCAGCTCGCATGAAGCGGAAGGAGGGGCCACGGTGGCTTGTGTTGTGGCCCCAATCCCAACATCCCATGGCCTCCCCAGCCCCGTGCCTTAAGTCTACCCACTGAGTCAGGCACCAACACATAAATGCACCAACATTTCTTTTTCTAATAAACCAAAGGTTGCTTTCACTTGAAAGAGGTTTCTCTGAAAGCATTCCAAACGCCCTGTTTTCATCCCAGTGGGCTGCACTCAGGAAGCGTGCCCTTTTCTCTTCCTTTCTCATTTTTTTAAATCTTTAAGCCAGGACCGGACTGGACAATCCTTTAAACATGGGATGGTTCTCTGCACAAGGAGGACTTGCATCTCTCCTAGAAGCAAGCATCTGATACACCAGCAGCCCAAGCAGGACCTTCAATTAAAAAAAAAAAAAAAAAAAAAAGCTTGGACTGAGAGGAATTACTTTAGTGCAGAGATTCTAGGAATATTAAAAATGAAAGTTTTTTTTAAAGCTTGTCATGCATTGTTCCCAGCACCCCAATTACTCAAAAATCCTGAAAGTATTTGCTTTCCTCTTAAACCAAAAAGCATGCCCCAAAATGTTTCAGCTCTGCCCAAGCTAGTCAGAAAGCCTAAGTGAGACACATACTCAAAGATTACTACAGATGTTTCCAAGGGAGAATTTTGGAAATATCTTGCTCCAGGAAGCCAAAGGCTGGAAAAGGCAATATCGAAGGCAAGTTGGTAAAGCTTTTTCATGTCAAGTAGCTTGAGGTCCGACATGACGCCAGTATTTTAAGAAAAGCCTGCATTCAAACATGGAGCTAAGGCAGATGAACAGAGCAAGCGGAGGAAGCCTCTAAGAATACCATGAATGCATTTGCAAAATGATAATAGTAATAAATATAGAATGTTGCTCTTTTTTTTCAGGAGCTGCAAGGTACATTTACACTGAGGTGGCTCAAGTCGGCAGGGCCGGCTTGTTGAGCCCCTCCCAGGTGCAGCCACACCTTCCTTTTCAAACCAGCCCTGGCCCTCACAGAGGTCATGGGGGCAGGAAGGACACCCTTTCCGAGGCACCCGACACCAGCAAAACTTCCTACGCAGTAGGCTTGTTGCTCACCTAACTAGTTCCAGAGAAAAAACACCCTGCAGAGTGATTGATGGGGCAAAGAAGAGCAGCTATGACATCCTCTCCCTGCCCCACTGTAAGATGGAAAATGCCAACTCCATCAGCAAGCGGGCTGGGTGTGGCAGCACCTGTTTGTCGCCAGTGCCTCGGCCAGGGGAAATGAATAGTTGGAAGGGAACCCAGTCCTTTTCCTTCCAGCAGGCAGCTCGAGACATGCATATGCATCACAACTCATGTGAGCTCAGGAGGGAAAGGAAAGAGAGTCCACACAGAGGGAAGATGGCAGGCGCACGGCCCAACCTGCTTCCATGCACCCGCCCCATGTAGGGATGCCAGCCAGAGCTGGTTGGAGAGCCATGCTGGGCAAGCCTTGTGTGCAGAGGAACCTGGCGTGGTGCAGTGGCACAGCCTGGAGTGTAGGACTGGGAGCATGGAGCACTTGGGCCAGGCCCCATAGCGCATGACCATGAAGCTGGCTGGGTGGTTTGCCTAGTCCCTGAATCTCAGCTACCTCACGGGATAAATGGAGGGAAAGAAGGGGGTTGTGATATATACCTTGGGTTCTTTGTAGGAAAAAGATGGGATGCAAATAGAAGGAAGGCGGGAGACACAATTTCCCAGGCCTCCCTATTTGAGGGTACTGAATTCTCTGCCCCACCTGGGCTTCCCCACTGCTGAATTCAGACCTGGAGGCAAATCCAGGCATGCCTGTGGCCCCCAGAAAACAGTACCCCATCCCCAGCCATTGCTGGGTGGCTTCCCAACTTCTCCAGGTCCTAAGAAGATGAAATGCCGTTCCTAAGCTTGTGTTCCCAGCACCCAGAGCTTGTGGGGAGATGTGGGGAGCCCTGTGGAGAGAAGCTTAAGCCTCTGAGCTTGGACACTCAGAAACATCCTACACAGGGCAGGAGACGTGGAAGATGCCCCTTCTGCCCTGCATTTTCACGAAACAGGCTTCCTCTCCTATCCAGCCGGGGTGATTCAGAGGAAGGGATAAGAGGAGCTTTGAGATACTGCACATCCTAGTCACCCCAGCCTCCTCCCCTTCTCTAGGCTGCTTTTGCAGCCTCAAAGAGCCAGCACAGTTCTTTCCGGTCCAGCTGAAAGGGGCGGAGGCCATGGGAGATGGAGCTCCAATTCTAAGCTTCACAGGCAGAGCGACATCATCCCCAGCCTTGGAGCTGAGAGCCCAAACTCCCCTGTGGCCCCTCAGACCCTGCAGCTCTTCTATATTGCTCCAACAGAGCCAAGCTCAGGGAACCCAGGTTCCACTTGGATGCCAGGAAGCATTTCCTAACAGTCAGGACCCCAAGGGTGTGGAATGGGCTTCCACGAGAGGTCGCTGAGGCTCCATCGGTGAGGGTGTTTAAAGATGGGCTGGACATGCACATGGTGGGCACGTCGTGAGCGGAGCTGGCTGGAGCCGGGGGTCAGACTAGATGGCCCGGGAGGCTCCTTCTGACTCGCTCTGTTTCTATGTTTCTATATTAGTTGCCTCATGCAGCTTACCATCCGCTCCCCCTTCCCCCTGCAGCTTCTTACACTATCTTTCTGTTCTGTTAAGCAATGACGAATGGTATCAGATTTTTTTCATATTCTAGGAAAAAAAGCATTCCCCCTCTGCCAGTTGTGCAAATTCTAGTTTGAACAAACTGTGGGGTAGGGGTTGAAATTTGTGCAAAATTTATCATAATATTATCAGGATTCCATGTTTATCTGTCTGGCACATATCATATTTGTTGATATCTTTGTCGGTTTCATTTTGTCATCTGGATTTAACCAAACAAGACCCTTATGAAGTAGTTGTCAAAGAACTTGTCAGTTTCATCCTTCAATTCCAGCTGAGGCTGACTTTCGGTGGAATTGACGAATTCTTGCAAAAGCAGCAAATTTCTCTCTGCGGGGCGGAAGGAAGGTGGAAACAGGCTTGCTGAGAAGAGGGGAATCACCTCCACGGGGTGACACCAACGGCTGGGGCACTCGCAATCACACATACGTGCACAAGATTGCAGAGCCCATCCGTGCACATTTCAGGACCGGCACCCCACCAATTGCCAACGCTGCTGCCATTAAAGAAAACGCGGAATCTGTACACCGGTTTCCTTCAGTATAGACCAGAGCTGTCTGAACGGGAAACAGAAAGGCATCCAAAGATATTGGATGAATCAGTGACAAATTAACTTGACAACTGCTTGAGCAGCACATGGAACAAAATGTGCATCCCCAAACTGGAAAAACCCATAGCTTTCACCCCGCATTGGATAATCCCATAACCCAAGGTCCAATGCCAAGGATCACCAAACATGACTCACCACTGCCCTGGGTGGCAGGACATGGAGCACAGGAAGAGCAGTGCCTCCCTCAGGTAGGTAGGTGCCATCAGAAACCTTCAAGTGGTCACACTGGTTTAGGGCAGGAGAGCAAGGCAGTGGCCAGCCAGGCTGAAAAGCAGCTAGGTGACCATGGATTGTGGCCTGCTGACGGCCTCCCACCCCACTTCTGCAAAACAGGCAAACCTAAGTGAAAAGCCATGGGTTTTTGGTAGACTGAGGACAGAAGATAATTTCTGGGAACCCCTAATAGGATACCACCACCAGTAAGATGGTTGTCAGCCTTCACCTAAGTTGGGAGCCAGGGGAAGTGCAGTCCCAGTAAGTTACCAAGGCTCCCATTCAGCAACGGCTTTGTTGTGCAGTTATTGCAACAAAACCTGCCTAGAATATGTGACAACCGGGTGAATAGAGCATTGGCAGAACCTGCAGTCGTGTACAGGAGGGGGAAAAGGACAGATAGAAGAGACTCCTCTAAGACTACCCCATGAGCTTCAAAATGAACAAAAGGGAGTTGGGTCCAGAGGTAATCACAACAGCCAAACCCCCAAAACTAGTCAGTGGGGCCATTTTTACACATGGCATCCGTGTTCAATTGGGGGTAAAGAAGCTGAAACAAGCAGCTGTACTGAGACACTATGTTTGAAGTGTTCAAGGATAGGCTGGAGGTCCACATGGTGGGCATGTTGTGAGTGGAGCCGGCTGGTGCCAGAGGTCAGGCTAGATGGCCCGGGAGACCTCTTCTGACTCGCTCTGCTTCTATGTTTCTAAGTTCCCATTCTCACATTATGTTCTTTAGGTCTAAGCATAAAAACACACATCCACACAACTTTCAGCAAATACCTCAAAGGATCCCGTGGGCCAGGCCCCGAACATCACAAGCCCGCTGGAGCATTTTGCTCTAGGGTCAAGGTCCCAACTGCAGGAAACAAGAAGCAAGCCAATGAAAAACGCCCCCATAGTTCAGGAAAAAAGGACGGTTTTGTTGAAACTGTTCCATGGATTCATGCAAAGCTCAGTTTCTCCCTCATTCCCCACTGAATGATATAGCCTTAGAAAACTTCGATGCCATGTGCACACAAACACAGCGCCCAAGTCGCTTTCCGTCTAACAAAAATAGCTGCACTTTGGAGACAAAGACCTTTTTCGACAGCCGGCCACACAGAGTGACTTCGACGGGAAAAACGATGACTGTTTCCCTCTCTCCGTGCCCAATCTTCTTTGCAGATTACAATAGACACCCTCTTCTATCCTTGCGGTACAGTCCTCTTCTCACATGAAGGGACGCTCGTTCCCTCCCCACTCCCCGAAATGGGCAGACGTTGCACTTCTGCCCATGTGCAGATAAATTGAAATCTTGGCGCATGATGCTACTTGCTTCTTTCGATCCTGCAAACTGCTGACAGAACGACCAACGTTATCATCACCTGCCCTCCTCTTGTGAGCATCCCAAGGCTTCCGTAGCTCTGTTCAATCCTCCCAACAACACCCCTGTGAGGTAGGGTAGGCTGAGAGTGAGTGACTGTCCACTCATCCAGTGAGCCTTGCAGCCAAATGGGGACAACCTGGCTTTCCCAGATCCCAGTCCCGTACTCTAACCACTATGCTACACTATTGATATGCAGCAAGTCTCTCCCCTGGACTGACTGAAAGACAAACAAGTGGATTCCAGATCCAATCAAATGAGAACTTTCCCTGGAAGCCAAAATGCCAAACTGGCTGTCGCACTTTGTGTCAAGACTCCCTGGGGACGACAGTGGTGAAGTTGAAGCAGCGGAAGAGAAAGACCAACTATGGGACAGATCAATGGCATCGGGGAAGTCCTGGCCTTGTGCTTGGAAGAGCTGGGCAGGGCTGCCCCGGACAGGACATTCCGGAGGGCTTCCTTTCACAGGGTTGCCGTAAGTCGGGGCAACTTGATGGCACATACCAACAACGGGTTCCCAGAGCTTCAGAAAGAGGGTCTGATGGTCTCACGGAGTATAGAGATCACCTCCTTTTCACCCTGCATGAAATGAGGCATCCCGGCACATAGCCAAACTCACAGTGATTACACCAGACAAGAAACCAAAGGCTACAGGAGACTGCAGCCTCTGCCTCTCAACGTAACCATGGCTTCGAGGAGGAGACTCCCCCAGCCTGAATACCAGTCAGGCATAGTCGTATGTCTGCTTTCCTCCTCCCCACTAGAAATAACACTTGAAAAATTTTGAAACAGTGAACCAGTGTCTGCGTTCGATTTTTTCCTTCATCCCTCCCAACACTTTTTCCTTTTGTGCTATGACTTTTCACTTAAGGACAGGGCTGTTTCATGAATACTGCCTGTGCATACTGAAATTCTGCAAATAATCCTTTTTTGCTGTGCCGTTTTGCCATGTGCACATCAGGCAAACACAGGGCAACAAAACTACCTATGAGTGCATCAAGATCATTTCTACCCCCTTTTGCAGGGAGTTCTTTGGATTTGCAACTGGAGGGGAAAGTAGTGCTGCTGATCCAAGAACTGCAAGGTGCACAAGGGTCTGTTCTGGAGTTTTAGAAATTCCCTGCAAGAAAACGTAGCATGCTTTCTCCCCTACCCCCATATATATCACACACAGAGAGACAAATCCTTAACTGGATTCCTGCTGGTAGGGAATCCTGCTGGGCCACTGATGCAAAAGCAGCTGATGGAGATGACTGGGGGGGGGGGGGGGCTACAAGCACATCAGTTCTTCCTGCATCACAGGTGGAAGAGAGGACAGACCAAACGGCTCCTTTCTTTGATGATTTGATTGATGCTGCACCTTTTCCACTGTGAAAACACAGACAGCTACAGAAAGAGACCAGGTAAACCCAGGGTTTGGAGCATGTTCCCCATCACAGGAGTAGGGAATTTCTGGATGTTTGGGACCAGGCTCCATCTGCCACAGCCAGCACAGCCCATGGTCAGGGCTATGGGAAGTGCAATCCAAACCAGTGGTAGATTTATCTACAAGGGGAAAAGAGCCACAGTTCAGATGGGAGATCAACCTATTTGGGGTGGGTGACCGTAGCCATGGCTGGCTTTGGAAATGGCACTGCTGGCCATTTGCGGGAGGGGCCACCTCCCCCCACCCAAGAACAGGGGAAGCCACAGCCTTGCTGCATGTGCAACGTGGATGGAGTGCAAAGCCCGCGAGGCAGCCAGGCAACCTGCAACACAGGGGAAATCTGTAAAGGACCCAACATCAGATTCGGCTGCGGGCAGCTTTTCCCCAGCCACACACGCTCCACAGGCTTGTAGGATGCTTCTTCAGTCAGTTGAAATTTGACACAAATTCAGTTGTAGTTTAAAAAAGTTTTAAAGCACTGGCTGGAAATGCATATAGATGAATGTATGAACATGCAGGCTTTGCGGGGATTTGCATAGTTTTGGAAGTGCAAATTTGTGATAATGGGTATACGTGCATTTGGACAAAAGCCAATTCCAACAACAAGCAGGCAATGTTCGGAAAGGCAGCTGAAAATCCCCAAAGCACAGAGGGAATGGATTTATCAGAGCATATGCCTGCCAAGAGGGGGGCTGGCAACTTCTGAAACAGTCTTTTTACAAGTTTGCTGTACCTCTGCACAGGTTTCATTAGGACTGCAGTAAGTAACTTCCCAAGTCCCTGAGCTTTTTATCCTAGCCGCTGTGGAGGAAACAGTGCTAAGTTTGATCGTCTCTACATCTCTCTGCAACATCAAAGCCACCTTTGGACGGATGATCGGAGCACTTACCCAAATAGATAAATGAGTAAGGAATCCAATTCAAGCGCCGGAATGAAGGCGTACAGTAAAAAGGTGGTTTTGGCAATCTACACCCCTAGCAATAAGCTTATCTTTTATGGTGGTGGAGGTCAGGCTTAACTTGGGTTGCAGTCTTTGAAACCTGTGCTGTGATTGCTCTCAGTCCGTTCAAGTGTCTCTTCCCTGTCCATTAGTGCAGCTGCAGAGCTGGCAATGGAATGTGCACGAATATTCCACCTCTGCAGGATGCTGGCATGCTGGCCACCCATAAGGCCTGGCAGGGGTGGGCTTTCTGGGACTGACTCAAGCACATCACAGGAAGCCCGGCTGGCTGCAGCTCTGGCTCACTGCCAAAGCAGCACGCGCAGGGTGACAAAGGCAATATTTGAGTCACAGGCAGAAAAATAATTTCTGCATGGCCTCATTAAGCCACTGTGTACCTAAAGTTCAGTTTGAGAATCAAGCTCAATTCAATTAGTGTTATCTTTCCCACTTTTTTGCTACATAACCTCTAAGTGACAGCAAAATGATGCAATTGCATGAGAAGGAAAAATATTTTGCCTACACAAATAATAATTCATTTCCCCCACTCTAAAATAACCCATAATAATGTTTTTTAAAAAACAAAACTGTAGGCAACGGTAAGGAATGACAAGGTCATATAAAATGCCTTGGGTAGAAAAGTTCAAAGAGTGCACATTGAAGCAAGAATTGCCTGTGCAATGTAGGCAACACAGTGGGGGCTTCCCCTGTTCCATCCACCTGCTTCTCTTCTCTGCGGAAAACCCCAAGGCAAATCTTGAAACCTTGCACTAGATGAATGTTTTGCAGCAAAGTTTGAAATGAAGGCCCATTTCAAACTCCAGAGAAGAGTCTAAAATGTATAGACCTGCTCTAGCCAGTTTCAGCACCACTATCAGCATGTTTTTTTGTAAAGTAAGTGGGTTTGAATTGCATGTTCCAGGTCAAGCCGCCCCATAAGATACTTTGCACTACAATGGGAAATAGCATTTCATTACTGGGAAAATGTATGGTCTCCCCAGCTGCTGTGAGGACTGCAGTTAAGTACAGAGGCAACATACAAGTCTTGTGGGTGAGACAGATGGGATGTGAATCCCAGTACTAAAAAAGCGTGAGTACTGTGTCCCTGGGGACGCCGGCTCCATCCCACCACTGATATACGGAAGGCAGTCTATCCCAAGGCTGCACACGGGAACCTAAGAGGCAATGAGCCTGCACTCTGCACATGTTTGGAGTTTTGTTTCACTCTTTTCACAGCAGGATGTGAGGAGGGCGGCAGCTGGACACCATTGTCTTCACTTAAACAGAAAGGCTGTGCTGTGCCTAACCCGCAGGCCCCCAGCTCTGCCCAATCTGCTGGTGATGGTGAAGCGGTGCTTCCCAAAGCTGTGGCAGCCGCCACGCTCAGGAGGAAGCACACCAAGAAAGTTGAGGAAGGGGCGCAGATCTGCCGGGACCATCCAGGCTTTTGTGCTGATGTGAACAATGGCCCTGAACCAAGATTTTGTAATGGACACACACACGGGACAGCCAAGCGAGGCAGGGTGCCAGCTCCCTCATTAAATTTATTACCCATCCTGGCAAAACCCAATTAATAGTTTCCAATAATCAGCCAGAGAAAGAAATGTGCCAGCTCTTCTGCATTGCCATCCACAAGATTCCCGACCTCAAGATAGATCTTCTCTCCCACCCAGGCAGAGGCTTCATCTGGCCACAAGGTGGGCCTTGGGGGTGGGGGCAGGGGGCCCTGGCATGAGGGTGGCATCCATTTTGTTCCAGACGTGAAGCACGGGGCGGATCTTGGGCATCTGTTCAGCTGAAAGACTGGTGAGGGAAGTCCAATTACTCGGCAGAAAGGGAGCCAGGAATTCCAAACGGGCCGAATCGGTATGAGAAGCTAAGAACTTGCACTGGAAAAACCCGAGGGGCAGAAAGTGCAAGCTGAGCCTTGCTTTGCAACTTTATCATGCGGCTTCAAACAGGTTGTTGGATTGTCAACATTTGGCAGTTTAGCTTCCCATCCATCTGAGTCACTTTATTTACCTGTTCAGTCGAAGGCATGTGTTTTGCTTGCTGTTCTTTTCCTGCATGCAGCAGATGCAACTCAACTAGCCGCTGCCTCAAGGTGGCATTTGTAGGTTGGAAAAATGGACGGAACGGTGTGCTATGCTTGTGTTGTTGTTGTGGGTTTTTTTTTTTTTTTTTGAAAAAGAAAAGGCATCCCTTCCAGTAAGAGCTCTTACTGGAGCTCTAGCACTTCTTAATTTTGCACTCTACATTCTATTCACAGCATTCTGGTTTACCCCGTTTACCCCAGAAGTTAACAATCCCTGAATCAGAATTGGAAAGGCTCTCAGATTGTCTGGGGACACTCCAGGGTTCCATCAGTGGCAGCTGGTTTTCCTCATTGGCTTGGGATCAGCAACGGCAAATGAACTTCTCAGGTGAGAAAAATGGAGGGGAGGCTTTGTGGTGCAGTACACCCAACAAGCAAACAGTGTGGGTGTGAATCTAGGATGGAAACCCATGCCCGAAAGTGGGAATTTCCCTGATTTGAACATGGAACATCTGCAGACACGTGGCAAGCCAAGAGGGTAATACAGATGCCAGTGAAGTTATCCCAGCTCAGGGATCCT
Source organism: Varanus komodoensis (assembly GCF_004798865.1). Classification (NCBI taxonomy): domain Eukaryota; kingdom Metazoa; phylum Chordata; class Lepidosauria; order Squamata; family Varanidae; genus Varanus; species Varanus komodoensis. The sequence continues at coordinate 652,186 of NW_025336587.1, read as the reverse complement.
GGGGATTGTAGTTCGACTGCCCAAAGAGTACTGGGTTGAGGGAACCTGTCTGGCGATTGCCCCATCAGGAGAGCCCAGCATGTCCTCAGGGCAGCTCCAGAAATGGAAAACATGTGGTCCCTTCCTCAAGGATAGAATTCGGGGGGGGGGGGGACGGGGGACAGCTGAGCCCTGTAAAATCTGCATGCGCCACTTGATATGCATGTATGCAAATATGAGTGACTAGAATGCATTTACATTTCACAAGAGGCAAACCCAGCCCATTAACTGCTCACCCAGATCGTGGCAAATAAAATAAATTATACAATTAACTTGATTCCTGACTGAAATCACCCCCAACCAGTAAGCTGAATTGCCATGCAGAGGTAAGGTGTGGTGTGTGTGTATGGGGGGGAGGGCGAGCAACATGCCGGAGAGAAGGATTCACACCCTCCCCCCCCCCCCCCCCCGGGCTGCAGTCTCCTGGAAAACCTGCTGCCTATGAGGGAAAAGCTTCTTTTGGCACCGCTGGGCAATTGGGCCTTTGGGAAGAAATCTAGGCTACTGGGAAATAAGACCCAGGCCAATGGGAAGGGAGGTCTGGGCCACATCCAAGGTGTGCCACCCCCACCCCCACCAAGCATGCATGTACACGCACGCACGCGCACACACACAGAGAACGTATGTCTTCTAGACTGCAGAATTTCCAGCAAGGTTTTATCGACAGCACAATTCAAGGTGAATTCCAAGCATCTTGTTCACGAGAAAAGCGAGAAGAGATGCAAGAAAGAAGTAGGAAAAGAAATGGGTTTTCAATGGGTTGGTGCTCTTATATGGATTTGGCCGACAGTGAAATCCGAATCAAATCTGGGCCAGAGACATGGGCTTTCCTCAGCAGACACCTCAAAGGAATTCCCCGGAGTCGAGCCGAGCCGCTGAGCTTCTCACTCCAGTTTCACACATCCAAACCCTGACACAGAGCACCCCATGTGGATGTGCTGGACTATGACTCCATCAGCCTGACGCTGTCCCATTGGGAAAGGCATGCCACAAACAGAAAATAGAAGGTTGCTGCCTTTCTCCTGCAGGGCAGAAGAAAAGAAGGTACAGAGTGTAGTTATTTGCAGATGGCTCAATTGAACCAGCAATGCACATACTAAAGTAGAAAAGGCAGTGCAGTGCAGTAGTTAGACCTTTAGACTAACTACTAAAGACTGGACTGGGAGATCTGGGGTCAAGTGCCCACCAAGATGACTTTGGACCAGTCCTTGACTCTCAGCCCAACCTACCTCACAGGAGTGTCACAAGGATAAAACAGAGAGAAAGGAGATCATGTAAACTCCCTTGGGTTCCATGCAAGAAGGAAGGCAGGTTGCCAAAATAGCAAGACCACCACCACAATTTGATGCACAGGGCCAAACTAGATCTTCAGTGTTGCTGGTTTGTTGGGCATTTTGAGCATCCTCACCCAGCAGATGTCTTGACTCACTTACTTGAGTCAGCTACAGGTAATGCCCTGTAACTCCCTTCCAGATTTCCCACAATGGCTCTCTGCTACGCAGATAATCTCACAGGGAAAGAAATAGAAGGAATGATGCAGAAGTCACTAGTCCACAAGAAAGCTGGCTGGCTGGTCTAGCCTCTCCCATGTGTAGCCACGGCCATCTCTGGAAACCAGTGATTGTCACCAGAGGCCATCTGAGCAAGGAGAATCCATGTTCAAGGTGGTTGCTCACCACAGCACCACCTGGGCCACATACAAAAGAATGCATGCTGCACTGAGCATCTTTCTTAGATCACACACAGACCGCTAAAAGGGGCTGCTCATTTCTATAGGACTGCAGACCAAACCTCCTCTAGGAAAACGCTCTTAACAAATACATAATCATGCTCCTGAGCATCCAGAGAGTGCATTTCCTTTGCCCCTGAGCGAGCACCATCTCTGCTCACCAAGACTGATTCCACAGGCAGAGGATGGTGGGAATACTTTGCTTTAAAGAGAGGGAAAAGCCTTCCTTGGCAGCATCCCAAGATCTGAGCTTAAGAAATATAGCTATGCATTAGAAGCTTTTAGCATTCATAGGATGCTGCAGCCCCCCCCCCCGCCCCCACAAGCACCTGTACCGATTAGGCGCCATCCGCCTGTCCATCCGCAATAAAACTCTCCCACTTTGACATCAACAAGTTTATTTCCCAGATGGATTTAAATAAGCAAAAATGTACAGATAAAATGCAGGAGATCAGCTCAAAGGAAAAGGTGCCTATTTTATTTTTAGTCAAATAGGTGTCGGTTGAAAAGGGAGAAGATATGAGGGAAAGATTCAGCTTAGGAAATCGCTAGGATGCAGGGGAAAAGATGGAGCGGAGAGAAGGTATTTGGGAATCCTAAAAACAAGGGTGCTTCAGCTTGATAAATGCCAGTGAAGTTGATCTCCCCACGACGGGCTTTTCTGTTTTGACACAACAAGGTGGTAACAGCCACAGGGGATGTTTTGATCGGCCCAAAGCACACCTGCAAAAATCCATGCATGCCTTGACTTCCTGGGACCTCTGAGAACATGCACAGCAAGTCTAGGGGAAAGCCAAAGCGGACACCAGGGGAGGTATGGGACGGCCTGCCCACTGCAGAAGCCCAACTCTGCACGGCTCCTTGGAAGCAATGATGCCGCAGAGAGAAAAATACTAAATTGCCATGTCCAATGATGTGGAGCGCACCCCTGGAACTCAGTGCCGCTGGGCAGTCCAGGGGGCAGCCTGGAGAAGGACCACACTGGAGAGCGGTTTGTGTGCTGAAGCGGCCCTGGAGTGGAGCCATCGTTAAGCAAGTGCCGCAGCTTGTGGATCCCCAGCGGCATGGACCACCCTGCTCTGACCAGCCGGCGCCCAAAGCAACCCAGAGACGGAGACTTCGCATTATGCAGGGTTGGCTGATCGAGCAGTTATGACTGAAGCATTGTCCGCCAGCCTTCCAATCTCTGCTAATTGTCCAATTCCTTAAAAAGCCACCTATGCTAGTAACCACTGTAATGGCAATGGAATTGCTCCTGTGAAGGAACAGGTTTGCCTCTCTTGATCTTACCATAATCAGCTTCCAGATCATTCTTTCTCCCAGACACATCTATTGCAAAATCCATCCCTTAATCTCCCCCCACCCCACTTTCTGCCGTTCGTTCCCCACTTCTGGGCGCATTGAGGCTGAAGTGCCTGGCAGGCAGGAGCCGCAGTTCATGTGCCGCACATCCAAAAAGGAGACCGAGATGCGTGCCGGCACACAGCAGGACTTCCTCCAGAATGTGGTCTGGGTATGACTCCAGAATCCATTGCTGATGCGAGAGGCAATCCAAAACCTTGCAGGTACCTCACCGCCTGCCTCTAGCCACGGGATTATCTCACGCATACACACACCACAAAGCTTCCTTCCCGGAACTGTTCGCCCCACCAGCAAGCGCCTTAATCCTGAAGGTTCCTTTGGAGCTCAGCTGTTGCACCGTTCATGGAAGTATTCAAATAAAAAGCAAGGCGGTGGCGGCGGTGGCGGCAGTGGCGGCAGCAGCAGCACAAGGGTGGGTGGGTGGGAAAAATGCGCCGTTAACACCTCTCTTAACCAAGCTGCTCAGAAAAACACTTCTCACAGTGGGGTTCTGGAAAAGTGCCTTTCCTTGTCAAGCAAGACTCAGGATCTGGCTTGTTCTGTTTTGAAATACTAATGATCTGCCACCTTGACAACCAAGCTGGAGGTTGCTGCCACAAAACCTTGAGAAAATTGACAACAGCTGCCACGACACGGGCTGGGACTGCCAGTTATATGCAGTCCAAAACCTCTGGAAGATTGCTAGAAGGGGCATGTGGTAGGAGATCAACAGAGCACAGTAAGACCACAGCAAGGGTCAGACAGGTACCTTTGGAAAGCCAACAAACAGGGAACCAAAGGAACAACTCTCCATCACTGCTCACAGTCAGAGCCTAACATTCAGCAGTAGACTACTCCTGGTGAAGGAGGTTCTATTCAGACATTGTGGTTAACAGCTACCACCAAATACACCTCTTAAAAATCAAATGAGAAACTGCTGCTTCTTGTGGTGGCAAATTAAGCACCAGAGGCCATCAAGTGTCGCTGAGCAACCCCACGCCCCAGCCCCAACACAAACACCAGCCAACATATAAATTCTGCCATGCCAAAGTATATCCTGCACAAAAAGCTATCTCAGAGATGCGCAAGTCACAGGATAAATGCATGAGTTACTTACAATTTGCGAAAATGTTTTTGGCCACTGGAGACATCTCCGGTTAAAAGCCACAAAGTGGCTGTTTTTGAGAAAAAACATCAGCTGAGGGGAGGGCGTGTCACGCGATAGATCCAAGCGGCAGGCTGGAACTCTGTATGCTGTTTTACAGCAGAGCAAATGCCTGGGGCTTTTGCATTAATGCATCCATTTGGATTCCAGTAATTTCCGTGACTCAAATCCCACTGCAAAGCCAAGCCAGGAGTTTAACCATTCACACAGGGCACGGTGGTTGTGTTCCCCCTTTTCTTGAAGGCATTGCAAAATAGACTGCGAGATGTGGCTGCAAGGGTCAAGGTGGAAAAAGGAAAGGGAAAAAAGGCAGGGTCCAGGTAAAGCAGCCGTTCCGACAGCTCCCTGATCTGGGAACGGGTTAGTATTTGGGAATGCGATCCACGGTGTTAAGGCCTGGAAGAAAACTATGTTTCCCCAAGCACATCCATGCCCCAGTGTGCATCTGAGAGGTGACAGCGAGCTCAGAGCAACCGAGGCGGCGATCAGAACACATATGCCAATCCACCACTGCCTCCCACAGTTTGACACTGATCAGTTCTCACTATTCAGCCTCCTTCATCACCCCTCCCCAGTAGACACCCACCGAGCCTCATTATTTCGGAACACGCCCCCTCTGGGTCTTCAGAACCCAGTATTCAAACTGCTCTGAGGATTCCTCCTGGATGTTAATGTGGAATTTAAAAAAACCCACACCTCCCCTTTAAGAGTTCGGTTCCCTTTTGCCCCAGTGTCAGCATTAAACTGAACTAGATACACACAGAATTTATTGTGTGCCTGTATGTTATCCACACAATATATTATCTATCTTTTGGCTTTTTCAAGGACACAAAAGGGAAAAATACCTTTTAAAATGGATTTTTTCAAAACATGAAGGCTAAGATAAGAGAAGACTTAACATTCCTCCTCAAGATCTAGTTCCCCTGCCAAAGCATTGCAGCAGTCTCAACACGCACACGCACGCACGCAGACACACACACAGAAAGGGGGGAGCAAATCTGTGGAGGGAGGGCAAAGTGTGCGCATGAAGGTCTGCGTGTGTGAAGATTTCTTCTCCACCCCACCGCTCCTCTCAGGTGTAAAAAAACGGCTCGTTATACCCTGCATTGGAAGCAACAGGTGAAACTGTTTGGCCATTGAATGGCCTGAATCAGTCAGGTGTCTGCAGAGGACTAAATGCAAGAGAATTGCTGGTCTTGCATTTAAACCCAGAGAGATTTTAAGACATCACCACTGGGAAGCCTCTGGTCCAACCCGGCTGGGCACCCATGAAAACTGCCACAGAACACAAAAAGCACCATGCCGTGGATTTTGATCAACACATCCACGGTCCCCAGGGATGCCTGGTCCAGAAGGCTATTCAAAATATACATAAATATATCTAGGCTTGCAAACAACAGTCTGGAGATATTTTATTTTGCTTTTCTGGATCATGCTTCCTTCTTTAGGATTAACCACAGGTGCTTTGAAGACCGGATACATGATGAGGAAAGAAAAAGAGGAATAGATGGAAAGGCTGGTGGCTGTTTTTGGAAATATTCTAATTGGAGACAGTATGAAGGCTCCCAAACTGGGTCTGGGTTGGGGGGCGATGTGTATAGGGCAGAAGCAGGGGTTTGTTAATCCCTTCCACCTCCGGAATGCACACAAGGATCAGAGCTTACTGAATGGCCAGGCTGTGATTTCCTCCTGTATCCAGCGCTTGGAAAACAAAGACTGAAAAGCAAGCAGTTGAATAGCTAAGCAACTGGAAATGGGTCTTTAAAAAATAAAATTAAAAAGATCCCATGTCGGATGAATCAAAGCACAAATATCTAAGGCAAGATGTCCATCCAGAACTCCCTGGCAACTGCGGGAGCGAGGAAAAAACCAAAGGACCTCCACCGCCCCCTTGGGAACAAAGCAATCAATTCAGACGTAGAGGAAGGGGCAAGCAAGCCAGCAAGAGATGCTCTGAAGCAGGAATTCTATGGGAACACCCTTCCTTTAAAAACCAGTTTGGGTTTGCAATGAGACCAGAACCTTGGGTACGCAGTTGGGGGGCACATCCATGGGAGAGGGTCCATAGGAAGATGCCACACCAATGGAAAAGTGCCAGCTCTTGGGTGACTCAACCACTGCTGAGAAGTCTGGAGAAGGGTGGGGAATGGTGGACAGAAGGGGGGAAATGGTCAGCTTGACCTTTCATGTGGAAAATGTTTTATGTGGAAAGCTTTTGCGTGGTGACAAATAAAGAGGAAAACCCCTTTGCACATAAGCTTGAATTTTCCAAATCAAAAAAGGAAGCACTTGAATTCAAGTTTGAACAAGAGGCTCACAGCCCTTGTCCACTGATTCCACATTTCAAGGACTAAATTTTGGCATCACGATATGGGATACGGCTGGTTTCCATAAACATGAAGTAGCAAGTTTCAAGGGAGAGAGGAAGCCAGTATTCCTGTACCCGGCTCGCATTTTCTCAAAATGCAACAGATCTCCAAAACTCGCTTAAAAGCATAGATGCATACCTAGCTGAGACTTTCCAGAGATCCAACTACAAGCAAGTTGTAAAAACCAAAACAGGAGAAAGGGGTGAGGAAGGTGGAGAGAAATTGTAGGTTCACAGCACGGCGGTTGGGAAGTTGCGCATACAGCAGCACATGAAACTGCGCACAAAACAGACATGAGGGAAAGCAGCGCAAAAGAGGAGAGAGGAAAAGAGTACAAAGTGCACATATAAGGAAGCAAAGACCGTACCTACCCAAGAGATGTTCGCTGCCGGAACCCAGCTGCCACAACACACAACTGTAAGAGGCAGAGCCGCAGAACTGGGAAAAGTGTGCGTGCGCTTTCATGTGCGATGTGCTATTATGGGCTAGGAAAAAAGTGGGGCGGAAATGAAACCCTATCCAGGTAGGCAGAGGTGGGGGAGTTGATGGGTGTGCGGAGGAACAGCCCATAATAGGGCATGGGAACAGAATGGCTACACATCTGTGCAACGGGCTTTCTCACAGGGCTTGGCCATAGGATCAAGGCAACAACTAACAACTGCAGCCTCGACTTTCTTCTCCCACCCAGTAGGCTCTCTGAGAACTCTGCACGACCAAGAAGAGGAGGGGTCTTTTCTTTGAAGGGCAGGGCAGATGTGAGCAAGGCTGGGGTGTGTACGGAGAGGCAAACAGCTTTTTTGAGGGGGGGCTGCAGAAGAGAGGGGAGGTGGCTGAGCAGCAAACCCACCAGCAGAGGGGGAAGAAAACCACCCTGTGAGGATAGCCAGACTTGCGTCCCTCCCCCTCCCCACAATACCAGCTTCAAGCCCGTTTTCTCACCCGAAAGGATGCCAGGGGGACCCGAACGTAGCAAGTGAGGGAAACGAGAGCATGCCAGAGAGGAAGAAAAAATGGGTGCCGAGGCTGGGGGTGCTGGTACAACCTTCCATCCTCCAGCCACACCTCAGAAAGAGGGGGACGCACTCCCCATCCTCCAGGAGGTGACGAGGGGGCTTGCAGGTACTTGGTCCCAAACCCGGGCATGCCACCACCGACTTGCCTCCAGCAAGCAGCTGCGATGCACAGCTGCTCTCCAGCGTCCGCCCTTCCCAAAACGCGCTCCCTTTCCACCAAACAAGGTCTCCCTGTGCACACAGGTCTCCCCTCCTCGCGCGCGCGCGCGCACACATACACACACACACACACGCACACACACACACGACAGTCTGCTGTGCAACAGCCCCCACCACGCCGGTCTCCATCTTTCAATCAAGCCCGCTCAGTGTTTAAGGTAACACACCAGCAGCTTCTCATAAAACTCACCTGCCCAACCCCGACAGAGATTTTAAAATGCATAGTCCACCCCACAGACGTCTTCTCCGTGCACACACTAGAACCCATCTTCCACCGTTCATTGCATCTGTGATCCAGGTATTCAAACACTTCCCCCCCGCCCCAAATATCCCCCAGAATAAGTACTTTGTTGGAAACATTTATCACATTCCCCCAGCTCCCCAGGCGCAACCCCCGACACAGATGCCCACAGTCCATTGTCAGCGGGGCACGGCTCCGGAGGGAAGCTGCTTCGCCCTCACCCCCACCCAGAGCAACTCCGTCTCTTTCCAAAGAGCCCCACCCCAAACTTCAGGTGCACCCTTGCCGCTTGCCCCCTGTGAGCCTCTCCCGCCCCACAGCAACCTGCCCCCACCCTTATCCTTCTCAGTAATCCTCCCCGCACGCCGACACAAACCCCACCGGGCACCCCCAATCCTTACTCTGCACGCGCACCCCTACCGGGGCTGCAACCGGCCCCTCCTTCGTGCAAAGCCCAGCGCCCTCGCCGCAAGGGCGCCTCTTCTTCAAGACGCGCTCCCCGTCACCGTTCTCTGCCCCCCAAAAGAAGCATTCTCGCCAACCCCCCTGCCGCGCCCCTCCCCCTCTTTGCAAACCAGGGCTGGAATATCGCAGCACTCGCCCTCCCAGGCTCCACTCGCCATGCAACGGGCACGAGAGGGAGCGAGAAGAGAGAAGGGAGGAAAAACGGAGGCTCTCGCAGCCCTTCCTCCATCAACGCCCCGCGCGGAGCAGCTGCACACCTGCCCCTCACCGAGATCTCCCTGCGCTGCTCTGCAACATGGAGGGTCGCCACCTCGCGCAAGCGGGCAATTCGCATCCCGGGCGGGGGCGCAAAGCCCTTCGCGATGCCCCACGCCACCGGCGCCCCTCCCGCGCGCCCGCCCGCCCGCGGGGAAGCCGCGCCTTACCTCGTGCGCTAGCCCCTGCCGGCTCACATCCTCGCCCGGTCGGAGAAGACGCGTCCAGCCCGGTGCGGTCCGGCAGCCCCCGCCGCCTCCCTCGCGGCCGAAAAGGGTCCTCCGCGCGCAGGAGGAGGAGGGGGCGGGCGGGGGAGACACTGCGGCTCGCGCTCCCTCCCGGCCTCGCGCTGCCACCCTCGCAGGTGATGTCATTCCCCGAGCCTCCGCCGGCTGACGTCACCCGAGGGGCGTGGCGCCCGGCTCGGAGGCGAGGAAAGAGGGCGGGGCCCGCGGCAGGGAGAAGAAAGAGGGAGGCGGGGCCGCAGGGAGGGGAGAAGCGATGCGGCGACGTCACCGCCCTGGGCGTGGGAAAAGAGAGGAAAGGAGGAGGGAGAGCAGGGAGCGCGCACGCGCAGGGAAGCGCGCCCGGAGGAGCCAATGGGGGGCGAGGCAGGCGTGAAGACGCCAGGAAAGCGGGCGGGGACCGGGACCAGCGGGCGGCGCACGTGGAGCGGCTCACGTCGAGGCCCGCGGGAGAGGGAGGGAGCTGCGGGCAGCGTCTTGCTCTTGAGGAGGCATGGCGGAGGTGGCGGAGCGTCACATGTGCTGGCTTGACGCGGGAGATCCTCTTCGGGAGTGAGAGGGAAACAGCCCGGAATGGGGCTTCTGTGTCAGTGGGGTCCCTTATCCACGCAGCTTTTATGCTGAAGTCGGTGCAACACCTCCAGGGGCAGCGCTTTACGGGGTGGAGGTCAGGACCATGGACAGCTCCTGTACAGCTCAGAGTGGCCTTTCAGGAGACAGGGAAGGCAACAATTAGGAGAATCGCCACGGGCGACTCGTGGAATTTCCATTGCAGCTGCAGTGCAGAAATCTGCAGGGCATTTGAAAGCCCTGCTGGGTTGGCCTGGAGTGGATCTGTTCCAGCTTTCTCTTCGAAACCAGTGAAGTACCAACCAGAAATACCAATCCACCAGTGTTCCCCAGCACTTGGCACACAGCCTCTGCTGCTGGATGCAGCCTGTAGCCATGAGGACTAGCAGCCCCACACACATTCCTGGAGGAGCCCTGCTCCTCCAGGAGTTTGTGTGGCCCTCTCCTGAAGCTGTCCAGATTGGTGGCTATCACTATTTCTTGTGGAAGAGAATTCCATATTTCTTTCAGCTCCATGGGAAGACCCCTCCAGGTTCTCCAGGATTAGAATGGAGCAGGGAGGGGAATGCCTCCTCGTCAGCTTTTTCTTGCATAGCACGCCTCAAGTTCTACTCTTCATTCTCCCCTCATTTTCTGAACTATACAATCCCAGATGTTCTAACCATTCCTCGTATGGGAGTTGATCAAGCCCCTTAATAAATTGAATTGCCTTTTCTGCAGTTTTCATGAACTCTACTGTAGTCTTTTTTTAGGTGCGGGGACCAGAACTGGTCAGGGAATTCTGAGTGCAACCATGGCATAGATTTGTAAAAGTGGGGTGTACTCTTGGCAATTTTACTTTAGATTCCTTTCCTAATTATACTTTCACTTTGAGTGCGCCTGTTTCACAACCACTCCATGTGTGTCTGTGTGTGAACAGTAAGTTCACACTATTTTGCCAGGGGAACTCCTGGCCCTGTGCAACATGTTCAGGGCGGCTGGTGGGGTGGGGTGGGGGTGGGACACTTCCCTGGAGTGGGGGTGGAAAGCTCTGCTTCCACTGGAAGGGAGGAGGGTTATTGGGGGACCCTCAGGGTCTCCAAAGTCACTCTGGGTTTCAGCCTGAACCTCTCTGCTATCTGTGGGGCTGAAAGCCCATGTGGGTTCAGCACTATGAACAGCTCCTTTTAATTCAGGCTGCAGCTCAGACTGAATGCCTTGTTGCACTGGTATTGGAACCACTTTCCTCTGCTAAGCCCTATCAGCCCCATGCAGTTTACTGCAGGGTACTTAGGACTGGGGCAGTGTGGTGAAGCAGTTAGAGTATTAGCGTGTAAGCAGGGAGCTCTGAGTTCAAGCCCCTTGCTAGCCACAAAGCTTTATTTGGCAACGGTGAGCACTGCTACCTTTCCACCTCAGCTACCTCACAGGGCTGTTGTTGGGGAGCAGCAGCGAATGCCATGCTCCTTAGGAAGCCGCACGGTACAAAAACAGGCAAAAGGCAGATAACCAAATTACGCAGAAATGATACAGTCACATCTAGATTCAAGTGGGTTTGCTGACAATTGCGCAGCTCATGTATTAAAAATAAAGACAGGAATCCGTCTGTCACAATCAAATGATCCGCACACAATTCAGCAAAGGCTGATGAAATTCCCTTACTCATCACAATCTTGGTTAATCTAATATACATAATATTTTATATATCTGATATTAAATTCAGAGAGGTTTTAGACAGCACCATTTAATTCTATTTATATATGGTATTCAGTAAAAAGCCAGCATTGTGTCATGGTTTGAGCAGCCTTCTGCAATCTGATGTCCTCCCGTGAGCTGAACCATAATGTCCATCATGCCACCCCAGGCATGCTGGGGATAATGTGAGGTGTAGTCCAACTCATCAGGAGAGGTGGATTTTTGGAAAGGCAGAATTCAAGCATCGGACCAGGATGGGGATACCCATTCTCAAATCCTTACACTGCTACACAACTTTGTCTTTGTTTCAGAAACTTACTTGGCCTTACCTCACAGGGTTGTTGTCAAGATAAAATGTTGGGGGAAGAGTGTATGTATTGTCATGAGCTCCTTGGAAGATAGGTAGAACCATAGAATTGAATGGAGGTGTTCTTGATGGACTCTGAGGAGTGAGGGTCCATGCTTAGTCAGGGTTCAGTTGCCTCTGCAGCAGATCACCAGGCATAGCCAAAAAAAACTTTATTGATGTATATTTATTTATACACTGAGCACACAGAATTAACACTCTAAAGACAGAGTCCTATGAGAGTTTTAGGCTGAAAAAGTCCCGCAACTTCCAGCACACCCCTGGGTTTTGAAAGACCTGACGAAAGACTGTTGGCAAAGACAGTGTCAGGAGATGCCCTGTTATGCCCTGAGCCCCTGAATCTTTTGTTTGGAGCCCTGAGTCCTTGGGAGCTCCACTACCCCACCCATCCTCCACAATGTGAGCACCTGCTAGAATACAGGTGTGGAGGCTTCTCTGTGGCATTTGATTTTCCCTAAATCAGCAAGCGTTTTGCCCTTCTCCCATTGCTCCCCTCTAATCCTTCTGCAATCAGATGTTCTCCTTCTTCATGTCCATCTATCCGTTTTTTGCCTGTGGGCCCAAGCGCTGAGGTTTTTCTGGACCTAGCACCACCCCGTTCTCTGTGATCTCAGCCGGAAAGAATTAGTCTGCAGTTAACAGTCCCAGGGAAATCAATAGGACACAAAAAGCTTCACTTTCCCTGGATGGTGCCCAAACTTTGCAAAAAAATGTTCAAGAGGTTTTCAAAAAGCAAAACTATTTCTGAAAATGGAAGGTACACAGTGGATCTGTTTATACTGAAGTCCTGAAGAACTTAATGTATTGTTTCACCTCTGGAAACATATAAGATGGTTCTGCTTCAGCAAAATAGCAGAAACACTGAACAGCATGTTATATAGTATTGTATTTATCCGGCATTTTGTTCTGAAAATCATGAAGGATCGATGACAGTTCGAAGAGGCCGGGGAGGCCAACACATCCTTTGACTCTGATGGAATTCCTCTTTTCCAGGCAGTGTGGCTGCTTTTGTTGAGCAAAGGTATCTTCTCCCGAAAGAGAGATAAGGTTTAGCAAAGATTGCAAAGGAGTGGTCTTGTCTTAAGCATGGGTTTCATCTGGAATGCTATAGCATTTCATTGAACCAGTGCTCTCTGCGCAGTGCAAACCAACTCTTAAAATACAATAAAATACAATATTTATCAATAGCAATAAAATAATAAAATCTCCTTCATGATTATCACATCATCATCACATTGTATTTGTGTCCCACACTTCTGCTCTAGAAAGGGACCCAGGACAGGTTGCGTAGTTCTCTACTCTGTCTTTATCTTCATAACAACAATCCTGTGAGGTAGGTCAAGCTGAGAGTGAGTGAGTGACTGAAAGGTACCCAGTGAGGATCATGGCCAGTTGACAACTGGACCCTGGATCTCCCAGATCCTCAGTCCTGCCCTCTAAGCACTGCACTACACTGGCTCTCCAAAGGCTAAATGGCTGACACGGGTTCCAGTATTTGGGTATCCTAAATCCTCCCTACAAAATGCTGTTTAGAATTCTTCATTGCCTGAGCATTGCAGGATATTTTAACACATTGCTGAAAGAATAAGCGGCAGCTTCTGAACCGTCTTCAAGGGCAGCCCCATGCTTAATGCATTGCAGTAATCTAGGCACAGATTTCCTGAGCATGATTGCCACCCCTGTCTAGATGGGGGCAGAACTGGCCACCAACTGAAGCTGGCAGAAGGCGCTCCAAGCCCCTGAGGTCACCTGAGCTTCAAGTGGCAATGGTGGCGCAAGGAGAGCCCCCAGTTACGGGACTGCACTTCTAGGGGAAGGTGAGTGGCCCACCTCCAGAGGAACCAGCCAGCCTTCCCGCCCTGCCCTGGCTGAGCATCGGCTCGTTTGATTTTCAGTCCATTGCAGGCGCCAGACACAGCTCAGTCACCCACAGCCTCCCATGTTGAAGATGGACGTCCGTCCCCAGCTTGGACAGTTGCCCCTGGTCACAGCAGGGTCCCAGCCCCGCTGTCTCTCCACAGCAGGAGTCATCAGAGAGGGCAACCAACACTGCTTGTGCCTGGACCTGGCCTGAACCCCACCAAAAATGGACCCAGATAATCCCCTGGGCCTGGCTGGACTTTGCCCAGGGTGTTCAAAGATAGGCTGGACATGCACATGGTGGGCATGTCATGAGTGGAGCTGGCTGGTGCTGGAGGTCAGACTAGATGGCCCGGGAGACCTCTTCTGACTCACTCTGTTTCTAAGTTTCTATGTTTCTATGATTCACTAACAGGGAGAAAAGGTGCTGCAAATACATACAAGCAGATTAATACTTCTGTCAATTATCCATAATGTAGTTTAGGCCAATGCAGCAAACAAATTAACCAGAACAAAAGCAATGTATGTGTTAGATCACTTCCAATGTATAAAGAAGGAATTTTAAAATACTTTGCCTGGATTAGGACATGTGCAAGGGTTAAGTACGGTTTGTTATATTTAAATGTATATTTTTATTATGTTGACTAGATCCAGCCACTTTAAGAAGCCATGCTTTGTTATACACGAACAACACCTGGAAAGAAGCTATGGTTTGTTGTTGGATTATCAGCTCAGGGTTGTTTAGCTGGGTTCAGAGAATATGAATACTCACTGTATTCTGCGTTCCCATGGGTTCCATCAAGCCCATGGTCTGCTTGCCAACTCTTCTTTCCTCTTGTTGCCATTTGGGAAAAAGCCCCACTGCACCATTTGACCATTTGTTCAAACATGGGTTATGCCGTTGTCCAAACTCAGCTGCGCTAACAAGCCATGGCTAGTTAACCATGAACAACCCATGAACAGAATCCATGGCTTGTTGGGTTGTGAACTGTGGTTGTTTGCATCATTTGTTAACTCTGCTGGGTTCAGACAATATAATAACCTGTGTTTCAGCAGGAACACATGGTTCAATGACACCCCACAGTGTTTGTTGTCTGAACCTTGATTACTAATTCTCACAAAGGCTATACAAGCGGATTAATTCCTGGAGGAGGCGGCTGTGGTGGCTACTAGTCCTCACAACTATAAGGCATCTCCAGGAACAGAGGCAGTGTGCTCAATAATGGCAGTTGCTGCGGAACATGGGCTGGAGAGTGCTGTGGCGCTCAGGTCTTGCTTGAGGGTTTCCTTTCGGCAGCTGGTTGGCTGAGAATGCTGGCTGGCGCATACCTTGAATTGTGACCCTGCAGAGCAGCTCTTCTTACGTCGCCACATCCTCTGCCCAGCCCTCCATCCCATCTTCTCTTCCCAAGTTCAGCATGCGGAGTTCCTTCAGCCCAACCTGTTCTGGCAAGATTCCCAGGCATGTAAGAGAAGCTGGCCGTTTTGGCAGGACTGACAGCTCAGGCTCTGAGAAAGAGCTGCACGAAAGGGAGCTGCCCGATCCCAGCAGGGCAGGCAGCCCAGGCTCTGATAAGGAGATGGTTGTTGAAACGGAGGCAGCGCCAGCTGTGGCCCAAGCCCCTGGTACCTGCCAGTGCCTGCTGGGGAAAGATTAGTTCAAGGGCAGCCAGGGGCCCAGTCAACCTGCACTGGGAATGAGAAAGAACAGCAGCATCCCGAGGTGGGGGCATTTGGAGACAGGGAGCCTTTCGGATGGGGAATTCCAGCCACCTGAGGAGGTGGACACGATAGGCTGTTGCCACAGGCGTAGGATGACCCGGTTGGGGCCCTGGGGGGAAGGGAGCACAGGTGTGCCTGGTCCTCTGCACTCAGCCTGCCTGAGACAGGCATAGAAGGACTCTTAAGTAAAGCTTTGGGTGAAGTGGGACAGAGACAGTTCAGCATTTCGCTTTGTGTATGTTCAGAGACTTACAAGTAAAATAAAGATTTTGGCAGGAAGCTCTGGTGAGTCTATTACTGCTGGAAGAGAGAAATCAGCCCACAACATAACCTGGAGTAGTTTTCTGTGTCACTGCCCGTCTTTGTTCCCCTTTTCTGAAGCTGTTCCGAGCATCTTACATCTTTTGAAAAGTGTGTCACCCAGGACTGAACCCTGGAGGAAGCATGTGTCCCCATCAACCATTTGATCCTCCCTAGCTTCAGGAGGATCAGTGACACTGGGAAGAAACACTTCTGATAAGGCTGACAAAGAGGGACCACTCTGAGAATGAGGCCGACACTATCCTTACATCTGAGCTATTGGGCAGCTCCAGTGTATCAAAAACACTTCTGCCCTGTGTCCATTTGAAGTATCACTGATTCGTCAGCCACAGAAGGGGCCACAGAGGGCCACAGAACCAGTCCGAAGCACCTACAGGAACTTTGGATTTGGTAGCTTTCTCTCCCAAAATTTGGTGAACTTCACATGAATCATGGAATCACAGAAGAGTAGAGCTGCAAGGGGCCAAGAAGGCCCTCAGGTCCAACCCCCTGCTGTTGCAGGACACCAAGTCACACCCTCCTACTCAGATGGCTGTCCAGTTTTGTCTTGGATGCCTCCAGTGTGGGAGAGCCCCCCACCTCTCCAGGCAGCTGGTCCCACTGCCATATTGCTCTGACAGTGAGGAAGCTTTTCCTGATGTCCAGCCTGAATCTGGGTTGCCGCAGCTTGAACTGATTATTACGTGACCTACAGCAAGAAGGACACACAAGAAGAGATCTTGACCTTCCTCTTTGCGACAGCCTTTGAAGGACTTCTAGTGAGGTATCATGTCCCCGCTCAGTCTTCTCTTCTCAAGGCTGAACATGCCCAGTTCTCTCAGTCTCTCCTCACAGGGCAGCGTTTCCAAACCTGGATCATTTTTGTCACCCTCCTCTGGACCCTTTCTAATTTTTCTGCATCTTTCTTAAATCTTGGTGCCCAGAACTGGGCACAGCATTCCAGGGGAGGCCTGACTAGTGAGGAGTATAGAGAAACTACTGCTTTTCATGATTTGGAAATACTACTTCTGTTAATGAATCTGAAAATAGCATTTGTCTCTTTGGCAGCTGCATTGCACTGTTGGCTCATATTTAGCCTGTTTTCTACAATTACTCCAAGATCTTTTTCTTGTTCAGTGCTGTTGAGCCACGTAGTCCCCAACTTGTATCGATGCCTTTGGATCAAAAGGGGATTCCAAAAGCAGACTTTCTCTGTGGAGTGTGCGATGACTGAGGTGAATCTGGCGATGGGAGCCATAGGAAAAACCAATGGTCAGGAGCAAAGAGGTTAGCCAGGGGCAGCAACACAAGGATCGCAAGTCAGGACCCCAAAGTGACCACGGGTGCATGTGCAAGTCTCAGTTGTGACAGGAAGCCCTTTTATACTCCTTCCTGCCCAGGAACAGCCTGTGGCCGGCCTGGTGTGGCAGAGCCTGCATGGTCTAGTACAGAAAGCAGCATGGTGAGTTCCATAATTTGCCACACGAGGCAGCGGCGTGCAGATCCTAAAAGCTCCTGAGAAACAAAGAAACATAGAAACAGAGAGAGTCAGAAGGGGCCTCCCGGGCCATCTAGTCTGACCTCTGGCACCAGCTGGCTCCGCTCATGACATGCCCACCATGTGGACGTCCAGCCTATCCTTGAACACCCTTGAAGATGCATCTGCCTTTGAAATAAAAAGACCCACATCTGGCCACCGGTTTCCTTTGGGGGTAGAGCAGCTGCCTCCAACCAGGTGCCCTCAAGATGTGCCAGCCTACAAATCCCATCATCCTCAGCCAGCTATGTTGTTCAGGAACTCATTTGCAAGCTTCTCCTCAAGCCCTTCAGCTGATGAGTGGGGACCAAATGTACCTAGCAAAGGCCCAACAAGCCCACCAGGCTGGAGCTGTCTCTGGAAAAAGCTTACCAAAATGCCTGCTTTGCCCTTCCCACCCTGACCTGAGCAGCTTTTAATTTCTGAATGGGTCATCTTTAGGGGTAATCCATCAATGAATAAGCTTATGGTTATCTGGGCTGCCTCGTTAAAGTCTGTGTCCCTGTCTCTGAAAATATATAACTTCATTTCTCCGTTTTTTATTTGCAGTGTTGGTTCTGTTTTGCTCTTTGAAAATCTCAAGAAAAAAATAAAAACGTGTCCGAGAGATCCTGTGTTCTGATGTGTCCTCCATTTAAGGGGTCGTGCAGTGCCTGCTGGGCAAGGGACAGAACATTTCTGTTCCAAATTAAAGCCATACTTTCCACATTTGCCTCTGTGCATATCTAAATGGGCCATGCAATTTTTATGCCACATTGTCATTTTTCTTACAGCACGGTAATGCATACACAGCCGGGCTCACAGGGCTGAGTCACTTTTGTTCTTGCTTGTTTGAAAAGCTGGGCCTTGCTCAAATAAATAAATAAATAAATAAATCTGGTTAAATGGGTGTATACCAAGAAACCTGTACCCAGCAGTCTGAGCGACTACTTTTCCCACCATCTGTTAAGAGCCTGGGGAAGAGAGATGTGCACTTAAGATCTTTTGATGGTTAGCACTCCTTCCCAATTTATAGAAGGGTCCTTTGAATTCTCTGGATTCTTCAGTTTCAGTCATTAAAGTCTCAAATCACTACATTTTCTTTGAGTATCCCAATTTTAAACAGTATCTATATCTGAGCAGAACTGGAAATGAATCTAATTCATCCCCATCATCTTTATTGTCCTCCATCACCATTTTCTTCTGCATATCCTTATTTGAATAAATAAATAAAAATTGGTGAATGGAGGAAAAAATGGGTTGGGCAGGGCCAGAAAGGGTCGGGTTAATAATTCATAGCCCCATTTCTGTTATGTCTGATCAAAGGAGGCGATTGCATGACAAACGAGCAAATTACTGTAAAATACTATATGCCTATTAATAATATAGTTGCTCTAGAAATGGCTGAACCATAACGGAAGATCAGATTTTTGCTGGAAGATAGATGCTACAGATGGAGTTCATTTCAGACAAGAATTGGGAGAGTTGTGTGTGTGTGTTTTTTAATGAAAACTGGAGGGAAGGTATGGGGGGAAGGCCCTTTGGCTTTGAAAAGCAACAACAAAACAACCTACTGAAGTACTTCAGGGCATCGGAACATAAGAAGAGATGTCCTTGATGGAGTCAGTCAACCTGCCAAAGGGGCTGCCTAGAAAATAATTAATACATAAAAATAAGTTGGAGAGAACTTGATGGCACATAACAACAACTTCCGTTTTGTTCCTACCATCCGGTCTAGCTGCCCGGGTGAGTGGGGGGAGGGGGCAGGTGACAGAAAAGCTAGTTTCTCTGACAGGTCCATGTTTGTCCTACTAAGCGTAGACCACTGGAATGAGTGAGGTTTAAAGTAGGCTGAACCCCATGTCCATCCTAGTTAGGCCTGACCCATCAGAGGGATGACTGTGTGCGAAGATTCTGCTCCCAAACGCAGCAGGTGGCTTCACACCTTGGACGTCACTTGTTGGGGTGATGCAGCTATTTGCTTGGTCCACGCTGGGATGAGCAGCATCTCTGCCTAATGGGCCAAGTTCCTTTCTCCATGGTGAGGGAGGTGGAAGAAAGGCAAAAGGAGGTTGGGAGGCTATATCCGTGGCTCTGACCATGCCCAACTGCATCAGCGGGTGAGCTGCTGGGGCACGGTCGGGTCCCTTGGGAGCAGGTCCTCTCCAGTTGAAGATCTGGGGCACTGTGACCCTGACAACTCTGGGGAGAAAGCCACTTCTGGGGATTCAGGAGAGAGATTTTCAGATCTCATGTTGTTGTTGGCGTGCCATCAAATTGTTTCGACTTTATTGGCGACCCTGTGGAGGAAAGCCCTGGAAAATGTCCCATCCAGGACAGCCCCGTCCAGCTCTTCCTGGCCCCAGGCTGTGGCCTCTGTGATGGAGTCAACCCATCCCAGATCTGGTCCTTCCCTTTGCCTTCTGCCTTTGGCTTTCCCCAGCAGGATGGCCTTCTCCAGGGAGCTTTGCCTTCTCACAGTGTGTCTGAAGCACAACAGCCCCCTCTGGTCATTCGTGCCTCTAGAGAAAGCTCTGGCTTGATTTCATCCAGGACCCCCTTGTTCATCCTCCCGTCAGTTTAGGTATTTACAAAGCTTTCCCCCAGCCCCATGTTCTGAATGCATCCACTTGGTCCCCTGTCCAGCTTCCCCACCATCCATTGCACTTAGGAATACAACGGGATCTCATTTGAGTTCTTATCCCACCTTTTTCTTCCTGGGAGGAACTCAGGGAGATTACCTAGCCCCCTCCTCCTCTGCGTTTCATCTTCACAACCATCCTGTGATGTGAGAAAGGCTGAGAATCAAGGACTGGCCCCAGATCTTTAGAAATAAGCCAAGCTACTTAATGGATAAAGCCTGAAAATGTTTAGTCAAATTTGACAGAGGATGCATGAATAGAAAGTACTAATTCTTCAGAAGCTTATCAAGTCTGACCCAGGGCTTCCCCTTCACACACATTTATTTTACCCCCCCAACCCAGAAAAACAGGCAGTTTCTGCGAGCCCCCTCCTTGTCTCCATTTTATATGCACAACAGCCTTGCAAGGTAGTGAGGCTGAGAGTCACTAATTGGCCCAAAGCCACCCAGTGAGCTTAGTGGCTGCCACCACTGTGCCTTACCACCACCCCATTACAGTTCTGTCCCACCTTTTCTCCTCTTGTGGGAAACTCAGAGCAGCACACCCCTGCAAGGTAGGTGAGGCCGAGAGTCAGAGCCCAGTGCTCAGACCACTACACCACACTGAAGGGGGCCCTGTGCCTCTCTCTCAAGGAATGCCACTTCTTTGAAATGGGTGAAAAGTTGGCTTGTGGTGGGGAAGAGCGTGACAGGCAGCACACGGTTCCTTCCACACATCAGGCCGTATTTATGCAGCGGTGGTGTGGTGTCTTTCCCAGATGGTTTTCTTATTCAGTGTGAAGCTCTCTAGGAAATCTCCCCGAATCTGCCATGCATCAGGACGAGTCACACCACGCAATTCCCTCTGCTGCCAGCTGGGGATGATAGGACATTGTAGTCGAACCCAAGTGGAGGGTGCTGGCTCGGAGAAGGCTGCTGCAAGGTTTCGACAGCTCCAGGCATTCGGCCCGCCTAGTCTGTCTGGATTGAGTGTTAGCCCCCGGGAAGCTGGCGTGGAATTAGGAGTGCTCCTTTGGCATATATCGGAGGTGGGAGAGCAATGAACCAGGAAAGGCGGGCTCTAAATCTTGTAGAGCAATTCAGCCGAGCTTGCGGATGAAAAAGAATTCCTGCCCACAACAATTCGCCGTGCTCCCCCCTTTTTCCCTGTCAGGCCCAGAATAAATATCGGCTAAGGGGCTGCATTGCAGTTGTTAAAGCAGAACACCCAAACATGCTGAAAATCAGGATTTGAAAGCGGTTGAGTCTGGGATTTTATTTGGGGAATGTTGCCTGTGTGTGCTAAAAGAGGGCAGGGAGAAAGGAGAGACATTGGTGAAGAACCTCCAAATTCTGACAAATGCTTCTGTGCATTCTGGTGCATCAGCGCATAAGGGCAGTGGAACTCCTGGCCAGAGGACATGGGGATGCCCGTTCCATTCATCACTCCCATGAACTGACTCCAAATCTCACAGAGGGTGCTGAGTTCTAAGGAAGGATTGAGCCATTGGCGGGGAAGGGGCCTTGGTGTACATGCATCACGCATATCTGGGGAGGCTGCAGTAGGACTGGGGTTTCAAATGTTGGTGTGGTTAGGGTGAGGGTTGGGACAGAGTGCAAACACAGGGTTGGGACAGAGGTTCAGTCAGTTGCCACACAGAGAACCCGGCTACAAACAGGACAGCTATTAGCACAGCAATATGAACAGTATTAGCTTGATTAGCACTGGTTGTTGATTGGTTTCTGGGGTCAGCTGACTGTGTCATCTCTGGTTTTTGAAGTCCTAATGTAGCCATGGACCTTGGAACTGTGGCCTCTACATGGGTAGTCTGGGGTGGGTGAGTGGGGGGAAACCTTGTACTCAAGTTATAGGAAGCCAGATTCCAGCTATATTTCAGGAACAACTTAATGACTGTTGGAGCAGTATGACAACAGAGCCAGTTACTGGGGAGGTGGTGGGCTCTCCCACACTGGAGGCATTTAAGATGCAACTGGGTAGCCCTCTGGGAGGGATGGTTTAACTGGGACTCCTGCTCTGAGCAGGGGTTGGACCCAATGGCCTTCTGGCCCCTTCCTGCTCTGCTGTTCTATGATTCTATGATACTCAACCAGGCAATGGAGAGAGAATGAGAGGCAAGAGGGGGAATGGTTGACCCCCAAGTGGGTGGAGGGTTGAAAGGTGGTGATGTGTGGGGCAAGGCACCCCTCCACAAGTGGTCAGTTGCCAACTGTGTTAATGGGGGGCAGGCAGAGGAGACAGAGCAGAAAAGTGCTCTCTTTCAGCTTTGGCTTTGCGCTTCTCCAGGTGTGGCTTTTCTCAGTGGGTAAACAGCCCATTGTTGGTCATTCCAAATGCTCTGGAACCCCAGTTATTGTTAAAATATCTTATAGCCAGGTTGGAGTCAGTGCAGCGTAGGGCCACAAGGTTGGTGGCCGGTTTGCAGGGGATGCCATGTAAGGCGAGATGGAGGGAACTGAGTCTCTTCAGCCTGGAGGAGACTCAGAGGGGATCTGTTGGCGACATACAGGCATGTGAGGGGGTGTCACACGGAGGTGGGTAGAGACCTGTTCTCCCCTGCAGAGGAAGGCAGGATGAGCCCCAAGTTCAGGGAAACCAGGTTCCATTTGGATGCCAGGAAGCACTTCCTGATAGTTAGGGCTTCTGGAGTATGGAATGGGCTTCCATGGGAGGTGGTGGAGGCCCCAACAATGAGGGTGTTCAAGGACAGGGTGGACATGCACATGGCAGGTATGTCATGAGTTGAGCTGGCTGGAGCTGGGGGTCAGACTAGATAGCCCGGGAGACCCCTTCTGACTCACTCTGTTTCTATGTTTCTAATTCTGTAGTCCTCAGCTCCTGATATTTGTTCTCCTGTAAAATCAAAATGGCTCTGTGAGTACCAAAGACGGGGTTCCGCTGGCACCTCTATTATTTCCAAATTGCTTGGATACCTTTGCACATTTTTATTTTTAAAAATTAAGAAGCCTTTTCTAATTAGACTGATTTTCTGATTTTCTTTAAGCTGTTGGCTTATCCACACTTGCCTGGAGTTCCGCGGAGCTTGGTGGAGCTTCAGCAGAATATGCAAGCCGACGTGGCCCAAAGCATACCCTCAGCACTAGCAATTTACATTCTCCGTGTCCAAGCAGGCTTCCACAGTAGCCCAGCATCAGACCCATTACAGCAGCCAGTCCTGAATGTTCGGAGGCCATGGATAACTCGTGGCCGGGCTCTGTTACTATTACCAAACTGCAGAAATTTTAAAGCTACGGCAGGGGCAGGACCCAGCATTTAGACTGTGCAAGAAGCCACAAGGATGGCGCAGCATGTGCTGGGAATGCGGGCACCCTCCCCACACTTCTGCATGCACAGCACACAGCTCTCCCTTGCCCTGCCCTCTGCGAGCTTGGTAACCGGCGCTGCAAGGCTGGCTGGTGGAGTTCTGAGAACAGTCAACAGAAGAAAATTAACATTTACGTGGCATCTGGCGTGGCTGAGTCGGTGCCTGCTGCAGGGTTGATCAGACAGGAAGGAGGCAGGTGAGATCTCTGAACTGCACCATCGGTCCAAGGAGTGGGGGATTTTGGTGGATGATGCCAAACGAATCAACCAACAAATAAAGCACACTTCTGGGCAAATGGGCCATTCTGGGCAATTTCTGGCACTCCTTGCTGATTCTGGCAAAGCCTGAGGAGAAATTTCTGGAAGGATCAACACACTAATGAGGGACAAACTGCCTGCAGGAGTGGTCAAGTGTCCTTTGCTGGAAGCATGGACATAGCAGTTGGATGGCTATCTTGGGGATGCCACTGTGGTATCCTGCACTGTAGGATAGGATCTATCTATGCACTGACACTGATCAGAGGGCTAGACTAGATGATCTCTTGGGTACCTTACAGCTCTTTGATTGTAAAAGGTCATAGCTGCTAATTTCCTAATCAAATGGCAACCTTTCTTTCTATATTAGTAGAAAGTAGAACTATGTTCTCTGTCGGAGAATGATTCCAGATACGCATGCCATAAAAATACCAACAACAAAAGAAAACAATGGGAGGCAGGTTGGTTGGGACAGTGGTTGGAGGAAGGCTCAGAAGATCCTGGTGCTAGTCCCAGTTGGCCTCAAACTTTCTAGGTGACTTTGAGCCAGCCACTGACTCTCAACCTAAACTACCTCACAGGGTTGTTGTTGTGAGGATAAACCCAAGAGCAGAATTTGGTCTAAATTTGAACCAAGAGTTATCCAAGGGCTGGTTCTTGTTTTGTTTGCTTGCTTGCAGGAAGAAAAGGCAAAATATAAGTACAAGGAGAAATTAATAAGAAAACAGCATTTGTGCCATGTACTGATATGTGTGTAGTGATGCTGCCATTACAAAAGTTAGAGGGAACCTGGAGATGAAGCAATTATTGCAGGGAGGCAAAGCAAAACACAGCTAGTCCTGGCATAGGATTTCTCCAAGAGTCATTTGATGTTACTCAGATAAAGCCCCTTGGAGTTCCATGAATTCTGCCTGGAGGTAAGTGGGCATAAAATTGCAATTTCAACTTTGACCCAGAGGTCACCTGAGCTTTCCCCTTTCCCCTTTTTATTTTTAAGTGGTCCACAGCTTGACATTGGAATGTGGGAAGCCCTAGTTGACAAATGTGCCTCTGAGCATGCTTGGATTCCCTTTGTCTAACTTCCAAAAGCTTCACACACAACTTGTCGGGCCAATGTTTTCCTTGCTTCCCTGATCCTACCTAGCTTTGATGTGGCAACAAGGACCTGAATGGGCCTGAACTTCACCCACCCCCTGCTTTTTTCCCTTTTGCATAGAAAAGGCTTTTGACTTTGCCACCACTGGGGTACAAAAAGGCATTATTGATCCTCAACACCCCATGGTTTTCAAATTTCTCCCTTTACACTGAAGGAACTCTGAAAATGTAAAGCTTTGAAAGGGAACACGTGTGGTTTTAAATCAATGGCCTCTCACTGTTTGGGAGCTGAAAGGGCAAGTGTTGATCCATAAGCCTTACATGGGGCTCAATTTTTGCTTGCATTTGGGCTGGGTATAATAGGTAATTTTGATTTTTTTTTTTTAACCTTCTTGGGCTCCTGGCAAATGATCACAGACCAGCCTTCTTCCAACTTTGGATGCATGAAACATAGAAACAGAGCGAATCAGAAGGGGTCTTCCAGGCCATCTAGTCTGACCTCCGGCACCAGCCGGCTCCACTCACGACATCCCCACCATGTGCACATCCAGCCTGTCCTTGAACACCCTCGCCGAGGGGGCCTCTACAACCTCCCCTGGAAGCCCAGTCCACACCCTCGGGGTCCTGACTGTCAGGAAGTGCTTCCTGGTATCCAAATGGAACCTGGGTTCCCTGAGCATTGCTCCGTTGGAGCACGTCCTGCCTTCCTCTGCAGGGGAAAACAGGTCTCTACCCACCTCCATGTGTGACACCCCCTCGCATACCTGTATGTTGCCAACAGGTCCCTTCTGAGTCTCCTCTTCTCCAGGCTGAAGAGACCCTGTTCCCTCAGTCTCGCCTCATACGGCATCCCCTGCAAACCGGCCACCAACCTTGTGGCCCTACGCTGCACTGACTCCAACCTGGCTATATCCTTTCTGTAATGAGGGACCCAAAACTGAACACAATAATCCAGTTGCGGGCACACCAGAGTCGTGTAGAGTGGTAGAAATACCTCTCCCGATCTAGAAGCCACACTTCTGGCTGTGCGACCAAGGGTGGCATTCGCCCTCTTGGCCCCCACATCACACTGATGACTCGTGTTGCAGTCAACCAGCACCCTGAGGTCCCTTTCACAAGTGCTCCTCTCCAGCCAC
This sequence comes from Varanus komodoensis, assembly GCF_004798865.1. Taxonomy (NCBI): domain Eukaryota; kingdom Metazoa; phylum Chordata; class Lepidosauria; order Squamata; family Varanidae; genus Varanus; species Varanus komodoensis. The sequence continues at coordinate 626,647 of NW_025336587.1, read as the reverse complement.
TTGTCCCCTAACCTGTACCTATGACAGCTATTCCTATGCCCCAAGTGCAAGACCTTGCACTTATCCACATTGAACGCCATCCTGTTGTCTCCTGCCCACTTCCATCGTCTGTCCAGATCCTTCTGCATCTGGAGTACCTGCTCTTCAGTTGTGGCCACTGCTCCAATTTTAGTATCGTCTGCAAATTTGATCAGCAGACTGTTCAGCCCTTCTTCCATGTCATTGATGAAAAGATTAAGCAGGATCGGCCCCAGGACAGAGCCCTGGGGGACCCCACTTGTCACTGGCCGCCATCCTGATGATTCTCCACTAATGGTTACCTTCTGCTTTCGGTCAGTCAACCATGCCCTAATCCACCGGACAGTGCTTTGCTGTATCCCAAAACTCCTCAGTTGCTCCACCAGGATATCATGGGGCACTCTGTCAAAGGCCTTGCTGAAATCCAGGTATACCACATCCACTGCATCCCCTCCATCCAGCCACCTCGAAACCTTGTCATAGAATTCCACAAGTTTTGTCTGGCAGGACCTGTTTTTGCGGAAGCCGTGTTGTGTGGCTGCCAGCCTCTCTTCCCTATCTAGCATCACTAGATCTCTCTCTATTATGAGCCTTTCCATTGTTTTTCCTGCAATGGACGTAAGGCTAACCGGTCTGTAATTCCCCATGTCCCTTCTACTACCCTTTTTGAAAATTGGGACCACTGACACCACCGTCCAATCCTCTGGAATTTCACCCGTTCTCCATGAGGCCTCAAAAATGGAGGCCAGCGGGTGTGAGAGAACCCCTGCCAACTCTCTAAGTACTCTCAGGTGCAACCCCTCAGGGCCTGGCAACTTTGTAGTGTCCAATGCCCTGAGGAGCCCCTCGACTTCAAGGGGGGTGACTCTAATCTGTGCCCCTAAGTCCCCAGCCTCATCTAATCTCCCATGCAGATATTCCCCATCCTGCTTTGGGGAGAACACAGAGGCAAAATAGTCATTTAGCATCTGTGCCTGTTCCCTCATATCAGTCACTGGATCTCCTTCCTCCTTATTTAGCAGTCCCACTACTTGTCTCCCCTTCCTCTTCCTATTTACATGCTGATAGAAGCCCTTTTTGTTGCTCTTGATATTCTTGGCAAGTCTCAGCTTGTAATCAGCCTTAGTCTTGCGAAGAATCCTTCTGCAACGGGCCTCCTCCTCCCGGTATACCCTTTTGTCTATTTGCCCTAGCGCCCATTTCCTATGGAGGTTCCTCTTGCTTCTATTCCCTCTAACCACCTCCTTTTGCATCCATGGCGGCCTCTCCTCCGCCTCCCCACCTTACTGACTAGAGGTATTGTCAAGGCTTGCACCTCCAAAACCTCCATTTTGAGTGCCACCCACCCCGCCTCAACTCCCTTGCCTCCCAGTAACCCATCCCAGGAGGCTTTGCCCAGTCTGACCTTCAATGGCCAGAGTTGGCCCTCTGGAAGTCCCAGCTTCTCGTACTCGACCTGCTGCACTTTCCCAGTCCCCTGATCTCAAAGCAAAGGATGGAGTGATCACTCGTATCCAGAGCTCCCCTAATCTGTACTTCATCTATCAGCTCCTCCCTGTTGGTCAAGATCAAGTCAGGGACGTTTCTCCTACTTGTTGCCTCTTGGACCCTCTGTGTGGAAAACCCTCCCTCTCTAGCTTCTAGGAAGTGACGTGACCTGGCTGTCAACGCTGAGTGAGTCTCCCAACTAATATCTGGAAGACTGAAATCTCCCAGAATTACTGTGTTTCTCCTCGAGATATCCTTAGAATCTGGCCTGTCAGGACATCATCCAGGGGCTCAAGTTGACCTGGAGGGCGATAACATACCCCCACTGTCAGGTCTCTTTCCCTGTCAAAACCCCTAACTTTCACCCAGACTGCCTCTACCGAATCCCCATCTGTGCTGCATCCTATCTCACTGCATCCTATCCCTTCGCTGACATATAAAGCTACACCCTCACCCCTCTTTCCCTTCCTGTCCTTTCTAAACAGGTGATACCCCTCTAAGTTCACATTCCAGTCTTGCCTTTCATCCCACCAGGTTTCTATGATTCCCACCAGGTCAGACCCTCCCATTGCCAGGAGAGCTTCAAGCTCTTCCTGCTTGTTACCCTTGCTCCTAGCATTGATATACGTGCACCTCAACTCCTCCCCACCACTTCCTTTCCTTGGAGTCCCCAGCCTCCTCCTTCCTCCCATCCTCCTTGATACCTGGCCTCTCTCTGTAGGAGTCCTGTCAGTCCCTGCAGTATCTCTGAGACCCTGCTCCCAGAGCCCTGATCCTCTCCCCACACTTGTCCAGTGCAGACACGTTTCTGGGGGGCTTGAATCCTCCCCTGCCCCCGGCTCAGTTTAAAGTCTTCCAGACAATGCTCGCTAGAGCATCTCCAAAGGACATTTTCCCCATCCTCATGAGGTGCAACCTGTCCCTTGCCAGAAGTCCATTGGCAAGAAACTGGGTGCTGTGGTCGAGGAACCTGAAGCGTTCCTTCTGGCACCACACCCTAAGCCAGTCGTTCACCTTGGAGACCCTCCTTTCCCTGCCTGGCTCAAATCCCTGGACCGGTTAAATAGATGAGAAGGCCACTTGGGCGTTAAGGTCCCTACATTTCCTCCCTAAGGCCTCGAAGTCTCCATGATACCAACCACCCCCTGCTGGCCACATTGTTTGTGCCCACATGGATCACCAGGAGTGACTGGTGACCCCTGGAGTGAACAAGATGCTCCACTCTGTCCTTCACAGCCGGATGTGCGCACCTAGCAGGCAGCAAACCTCTCTTGTCTCCAGGTTGGGGCGGCACACCACTGCCTTAGTGCCCCTCAGCAGGGAGTCCCCAGCCACAATCACCCGCCACCGTGTCTTCCCGGTGGTGGTGGGCAGCCGTGCCCCAGTCCTCGCCTCTCCTGCAGCGGCCCCCTTGCCGCCTGACGTCCCAGGCTGGGGGTCCTGCTGGTCCCCCGAGGCCTCCTCAGCCCCAGTCTCCCCAAGTGGAGACAACCTGTTTCCCAGCTCCAGATTGGTGCCAGGAGAAGGAGGAGGCCGTGCAGGCCTCATCCTCCTGTGGGTGACATGCCTCCGTGTCTCCGCAGCTGCTCCTCCCGTGGCCTCTCCCTCAACCCTCTGTCTGGAGTGGGGCTGCTCTCGGGGGCCTGGAGGGCTCTCCTGGCCCTCAGGCACCTCAGCTTCTCCTCCAGGAGGGCCACCAGCTTCACCGAGGGCAAGTGTATCCCTGCCTCTCCTGGGGGAGAAGGACGAATATGTCACAGCTGTCCCAGTGGACAGCAACACCCGTGACTCCTGCCAAGGCCGTCTCCTGGCCTGCCATTGGGAACCCCTCAGAGACCCTATCTTGGTCCCCTGCCTTGTCTGTCCTGCACTACCCCTCCCTCACCCGGTTCTTGCCTTTGCCCGTCCCCTGGCCACTCAGCACTCTCTCCCAGCCTGTGCCTCTGCTGCTCTGCCAAGAGGCCAGAGCCAAAAAAATGCTTGATATAATCCCTGCCCATTTGCCATGCTGGCTGGGGCTGATGGGGGCTGTGCACCTGAACATCTGGAAGAGACCAGGGTGTGCTGTGAACACATGTGTAATTGCATGCTCAATGGAACAGGAACCAAGCCTTGTGTCTCTGGCAAAGTTATTGTACTATTTTATTATCATCCTTCGATCCTATCCTTCCACAAAGTGGTGGCCCGCTCTCTTACCCTGAAGGTCAGCTGAGGGTGGTGCCCTGCACAAAGTCACACAACAAGTTTCACAGCTGGGGCTTGAATAGAGCCCAATGCTCTAACCGGTATGCATGACTGCTTGTTACACATCGAATGATCTAGAAGAGAAGGGAGAGGGAAGCGCAGCCCAGGCAGCTGCAGATACAAATTAGATGAACACAAACAGTTGCGAAGTGCTGCACGGCTGGGTAGAATACAAATGGGAACATGAGAAAAGCCATGCTTCATCAGAACAAGATCTCATTCCAAGTTGCCTTCATTGCAGTTGCCCAGCTGGAACTTCAAAGGAGCTCTCAGGTGCGATCCAGCACCATGGACAGCTCCTCCAAAGGTCAGGCAGAAGCCCAGGATGGCGACATGAGCCCACCTCATTGCAGCACCTGGCCAGTCTGGGCTTAAACCGAACCTTTCAGGAGCTGACCTGGATGCGGGCCCCTAGCCAGTGTCATGGATGGTGCCCTTGAAGATCAGCCTGAAACGCAGAGTGGATACACTAACTTCCCCAGAGTTTGGTCATGATCTCTCACTGCAGACATTCCAGTGTATACCTATCCAATGAAAATGAAGCTTGAGCTTTGAACTCTGTGTGCATTTACCTGGGAGTAAACTTTATCAAACTCAGTATGGCTCTGAATAACCTTGCACAGGATTTGGGCTGGTGAGCTGCTTGTCTGTTTTTGATTTGCAAATGCATCTTGCATAGCCCCTCCAAGGATTTGTCTCTCATGTGAAGTATCTACAAAGGAGGTGTGTATCTTCAGGTATGGACTGTTCTTTCTCTCAATGGCCACTGGAACAAACATTTGCTCTCAGCTTTTCTACAACATTAGTGCCTTTCCTTGGTACAATGTTGTATATCTGAATGTTTTCATTCTCCCAGAACCAGCAAACAGCTTTTCTCCATGTTGCTTCTCTCCCCAGCTCTGAACCAGGGCATAAGTGCCTCAGATGTATGGTGTTTCCCCATGTGACTTCTCTGTGAGACAAGCTGACATCATTTGGGGCTCTTGGGCTTGGAAAAAGGCTAGCATAGGACATTGTGCCCAGGGTAGAGAAAGAATACGAGGACCTGAAGGAAACACCTGGTGAAACTGAAGGGTGCAAGAGATAAGACACAGATAAAAGGGACGGTGTTCACCTATAGAATTCACTTTTGAAAATGCTGCCACATGAGGTCATGCCCACCATCTCAGGTGTTTCTAAAAGGATGTAGGACAAACTCATGGAGGAAAAAGCCAGCAAGGGGTCCTGATGTCTATCTGTTAGGATCAGAGCTGTCTGCCTCTGTATACCAGTTGCTGGGGAACATGGGTGGGAGGGTGCTATGGCCTTGTGGACTTCCCAGTGGGGCTTCCTCTTAGGGTAGGGATGGAACTCACTGGAATCCATCCCTCTAGGATTCGTGGATTTATTCTCGTGCTTGGCACAGTCTTGGAAAATGAACCGGAAGCAAGGCCATGCAGGCTTGCTGAAGGAAGCTTGCAAAGATAGCAACCTTCTTCCATGCCAGGTGCAGAAGGGGGGGAGGTGGGAGGGGGGCACTGCAGCATTCAGTGCTTGGTTCCTGGCAAGTGTCCCACGGACGGTGCGGACACTCAGCAGGAACTGGACTCAGGGCTGTGACAAACTGGCCCGGAGTCTGGGGAGCCGAGCCCAGCGAGTCTGGTGGGTCCCCTGTCCCAGTATGCGTTCCTCCACATCTCTGCATCTCTGTGGCCACTGTGCAAGCAGAATTCTGGACTCGTAGACCCTTATGCACCAGGGCAAATTACAACACAGAATTCAACTTGGTACATCACCATGGCTGTGCAATGAGGAGCATAGCTCTGAACAAACACTGAAGACTTTGCCAAGCGGATCTGCAGTGTCGGAATGGCCTGGCTGTTTCGTGCAAAGATAAAGCCAGCTTCCAGTGCAGCTGGCTTGGCGTGGGAGAGCTCACCGAGCAGGGGAAGAGCCTGGCATATAGCCGGGCATGGAGAACACCCCGCTCAATGGTCCATGCAGCACAGTCACCAAACCCAGCACCCTGCACCTGTTCAGCATTTGGACTATCGAACACTTCCGACCACGGACTTAGAGAAGGACTTCCAGTCCAACCCCTCTTCAGGCTTATCCTCCATGGACCCACCAGCCTGTTATGCACCACATCAGTCCTCAGACATGAATTGGAAGTTGCAAGACTGTAAGCTGGAGCAGGAAAAGTCCTGGCCACTTTTGGACCGTGGTCAGGCTGGCCTTTGGCTCAGCTGCAGGTCTTCACCAATAAATGTCTCGAGAACAAAATACATGATGGTGAGCCAGTAGGAAACCTTCCTTGTGCTGAGTGAGCATCTTTGGCGCTCCGGTGAAAACTTCCTCCACAGAAGTGTGGAAAACAGCAAAAGGGGAGAGGACCTTCTCAGTGGTGTCCCCTCCTGCAGAGGGGGAACACTTTCCCTAGTGCTGTTTTCCTGGTACCAACAGGGTGAGGGTTTCTTTCAGAGTCAGCTTAAAATTTCCCTCCATTCGTTTCACCACATTTCATTTCCATGCCACCCAACAGCGGACATTCTCTAGTTCAAGTTCAAGACAGCATTGCAAACATCTCCCAAATATAGACTCAGCCTGGAAAATGCTGGGATGGGTTCTCCACTCCCACCACTCAGTCTCCTTGTCCCTCTTTAAATGCTTCAGTGCAGAGGACGGTTTTCTCTTAGTGCCAAAAGGAAGACAAGGTGGAGGCCTCAGTCAAGAGATTGTTCATAGATGGGGGCCACCCTTGAGAAGGCCCTTTTTGCTGCCCTCCAAGTCTCTGTCAGAGCTGGCACTCATATGTCCCAGGAGATTGTGGGTGAGGGAGGTGTTTCCTGCCCCCCCCTTTTGCAGTTCCAAGCCTTGCAAAACTCAGTCACTTCAAACATCATGTTAAGCTCCCACGTTTTTGAAGGCATATATGGCTTTTTAATATTAGCCATTTTATCCGCTTCTGGGATTTTATTGTCAATTGTTTGGAGCTGCTTCAAACTGGGGCAGACAGATATTGCGTTAAAGGTTTTTATATTGTGCTTTATCCTGTTGTATTTTATAGTTCTAAGTCTTGTGAACCATTTTGGCTATTGGGCAGTATAGAAAAGTAATAAATTGGACAAAAAGCACCATGGGTTTTGGGACGTTCCATTAGTTGGAACTGAGCTGAAGGCCTCCCCGGGGCAAAGAAAACCAAGGATCTTGGGAGAGTCCGCGATGCCCGTGTGGACCAGGAAGAATGGCAGGCCAGTGGCTCACTGTCCGAGGCCACTGTACGCAGCTTCAGTGGTTTCTCTTGTGATGCTGGTGCCAGGTGTCGGCCACCTTTTCCCCTCCTTCCCCGGCCCGTAACCCCAACTTTCCCCATCTATTAGCTTGTTTTATGAAAAAAATATGCACCAGCCCACATTGCTTCAGGCCACAGAGCCAGCCTTTCAAATCATGGAAGCAGACCTTGCATGGTGCAAGATCAAGGCCTCCAGGTTGCGATGCAACTGGCAAGGAGGGCTGCAACTTGGTTGCTGGTTCGGGCCGAGTGGGAGCAGTCTCCTCGCCTGCCCATCTCTTTTGAGCGGCGGGCTGCATCCCCCTTCGTTTCAGTGCCCAATCCTTGGGGGCTCCTCAACCCCTCTTTGCTGGAAGCCTGCTTTCTTGGGGTCAGGGGGTCACTTGGCCTGACCCAGTGGATTTGGTGCCAGCCAGCTGGCCACCCCCGGCCCCAGTTTTTCTCCTATCTCTGGCTCCTGCACCCCAGGTGCCTGGACAGCATCTTCTCCACCCGTTGCAGCCCAGCTCAGAGTCACTTCTCAGGTCTTGCTGAGGAACCTCTTCCAACCACACACGACTGGGCAGCTGGGAGTGAGCTCCAGCCCACATGCAGCAGCCACCCAGAACTGGGGCACTGGGACCAGCGATGGTGGAAGTGGACGGAGGTCCCGAGAGATACCAGAGGGCCAGAGGCAAAGGGGCAAAAGAGGATACCAGCAAGGTGTGGCAGGACCAGAGGCAAAGGTAAGGCGAAGAACAGGTATGAATCACATACCTGGCAAAGGTGTGGCAGGGCCATTAGTGTGGCAGGGTCAGGAATGGGCAGGAATCAAGCCATGGATGAAAGCACTGCAGGACTGGGAGCTTCTCCACACCCCCAAGATTGCTGTTGCTATGGAAAAGCCAGGCAGGGCTGAGCATTCCAGCCAGATTCCAGCTGCCTTCCATGACTGCAGTGGCTCTAATCCCTGCAAGAACTTAAGGCCTGGTACTAATCCTGCGAGGGGAGCCAGGCTGCCTGCTACCAGGGGGAGCTGTGCTGCTCCACAGATCCTGGCATGGGGGCACAGAGGCCATTGCCAAACCCAGGCGTATCCAGCCCTCTTCCTCTCTGACCTGGCATTCTGTTGAAAGCATGCAGCCCCTTCATCCCCTGTTCACCAGCACTCTCCAAACACACGAGCAGTGACAGGAGCAAAGGGGAACCCAGCTTTTGCTCACCTTGTCTTCTCCTACCGGTTGGTCTGCAGATTAGTGCCCTGGTAGACCAGGAAAGCAAACAGGCAACACCTATGAGGAGGAAGTGGATATACCCGGAAAGGAGGGCCTGTGAAGGAAGCTTCAAGCTGCACATAGTCAGGAAATGCTGAACAGTGCCCCATGTTGTGAACCTCGTCACTACAAGTACTCAGTAAATTGTCCGGCTCTGTGGCCAAGTCTTTCTTGCAGACTCCAGGCTGATGGGAAACTGTACCCAAGCATACTTCAAACTTTTGAGTTTGGGGCTGTACCCTGACTCAGTCGTTAGACATTCAGTTCATGAAGGCATAGAAATAAGTGCATTTTTTGTATGTAAACTGTACCCCAGAGACCCTTAACAATCCCCAAAGGACTCTTGAGGAAGTGCTCTCCCTTAGCCAGGTGAGGCCCTCCAGAGCTGTCCAGACACGGGCCAGTGTGCTGCAGTCCCAGTTACAGCAGCTTCTTGGTCCTATTCCTACCACCTCTGCAGAAGGAGATGGAGAAGGCTGGTGGGGCACAGGGGTGCCGAGGAGAGCTCTCACAGGACCGCCTTCATAATCCTTGCTCGTTTTTATTCTGAGCACCTGCCAAGCTGCACAGGAGAGTTCATTTCTATTTCTTCTTCATAGCTCCTGCTAATCGTTCCAGCCCAGACACACCAGTCATTTCCTGATTAATAAATTCTCTCTGTCTCTCTTCCCCAACCCAGTATAATGTACAGATCTGAAAGCTGCACACAACTAGTACCATTAGGTTATTCTGAGGTCACTGCTCAGCCCCTAGAACTAGGGAGGGAGGAGAAAAAGTTTATTCCATCCAGGACTGTTTGAACTTTCCCAAGTGGCTGGAGCACATTGAGACGAGAGTTTTCTGCACATTAATTAGACCCAGGAAAATCAGAATTCGGGCTAATTATAGCTGGCCAATGAGGCTCCTCTTCAGATCAAGGAATGATGCCATGAACACATTTACTCACCCGCCTCCTCACTGAGAAATATGAAAGAGAGAAAATAAGAACTAAGCAAGAATTCTAAAGTGTGAGATACAAGAAGGTCTTTGAAATATCTCTTCAGCACAGGGATAAATATTAGCAAACAAAGAGTATGGAGATGCCATGTGTTCTTATATGTAGGATATACAAAATGCAGTCACAAAGCCTTTACTTGGGAGTAACTCCCTCAAAACATAGTGGGATATATATTTGAACTTGTTACATAAGTCTTCCCTAGCTGTCCCCCGCTTCTTTCAACCCAAAGAAGAAAACGTACCAAACCAGTTTTGCTCAAGGCAAGTGCTACAGATACCAGAAACTCTCCTATATGCAGCCGAGGCTGGTAGACTTAGCCATGTGGGAAGAGATTGCTCTCCACCATGGTTACCTCCTTAGGTTTTTTATGAAACCCAGGGTGGATATACTGCCCAACTGATTCTGGAGCCCCTGGACTTCCCCATATCTATGCCTTCCTGCCCAGGAAGGAAGGCCTGGGTGGGTGGAGCTAGTCTGGAAGGCCTTCCCCTGAGAAACTGTAGTGATGAGCCTCACCACAAGGAGCAGCCATCAGCAGACCGCTCCTGACGCATCACTGAGAAGCATTGGCGGCATTCCTTGCCTGCGAGGTCAGCGGCCAACAGCCCCTGAAGGGCTGCAGTGATACGGTGCACCACATGGGGCAGTGGCGAGCAGCTCCTGACGGCTCACTGAAAGGCTCCAGAATGCAGCTTGGCGCAAGGAGAGCGGGGGCAGCTCTTGGTGCCGCCGCAGTCTTGGCCTTCTCGCGCCGCCCAAAGAGTCTCCGCTGGTGCACTTCCAACCGCACTCCATGAGCACAAGGATGATAGTCTGAAACCTCTCCTCCAAATCTTTCCCAGCCATCAGCATCCGTCAGCCTGATTAGAGAAACTTTTGTCTTTGTTGATAGTTATCTTGCACCTCTGTCTGAACTGTTTCTTGGAATGAAGCAACCTGACAACTCTCTCTCTCTCTCTCTCTCTCTCTCTCTCTCTCTCTCTCTCTCTCTGTGTGTGTGTGTGTGTGTGATTGCAAAGTCTTCCTTCATCACTTCTATCAGGAATTTTAAGAGAACAGATTTTTCTTGCCTTAAAAACACCCCTCCCAAATTTTATCAGTAAAATGATAAAGTTTTCAAAATGAAGAGAAAGGAGGACTAATTATCATTTTATTACTGAGTATTAAACATTATGGAGATCTTTTCCTCTTCTCTCCAGGTTTTTGCTTTACTTTAGCACAGAACGGATGGGGAACATACTGTTCAAATCCAGTGTGGCACAATGGCTGGAGTGTCGGGCTGGGGCTCAGGAGATCCGGGTTCTAGTCCACATTCAGCCATGATGCTAGCTGGGTGACTATTATTATTAATAATAAATGAAATGTTGGAATGTTCCAGGTGGCTCTGACGTATGCCTTCCCAGCTGTTCCTTCTCCATTTTTCAGCTTGCCCATGGGCATAACAAGAACTGTAGGTGGCAAATCTCTGGCATTGGTAACTTCCCAGAATGTTGCCCAGATTCTACCGACGAAATGATCCTAAAAAAGATCTTGGACTGTGCAGAAATGGACAGATTGACTTTGTCTCTGAAGGAGAAAGAAGATACAGACTTCTATCAAACTTGGGACTCTTTTTATCATTGGCTAGAGAAACGGGACTGCGCATAGATTTAAATATGTTCATAGTTTAACATAAAAAGAAAAAATGTGGGGGGGCTGACCCAGTAGGTCTGATGTTTTCGATGTCTGATGATTGTTTAGTTTCCTTTTTGTTAGGTTTATTAAGAATAAAACTTGTTCAAAGACAGAATGTTGCCCAGATTCTAGTGGGATATGGGGTGGAAATGTGGATGCTTTGGTGGATGCAGTCACTGATGGGTTACTATGGCCACATGGCTAGGATGAGGGGAACCTAGTCCTGGGGACAGTTTTGTGGTGTTGTGGAGAACTGGATCTGCCTCCTGGAAAAATTCTCTTTGGTGGTGGAGCTGAACTCCCAGAGACCAACAGTGCCAAAACAAAGTACTCATGCCAGAAGCCCAGGAGAAGACGTCCTAGGATGCCTATTCCATGCAAAAGGCAGGAAATCCTGTCTCTGGGACAGGGCGAAATGACCCTGCTGGTCCTCAAACATGGTGAAGCTTCAAGAGGTAGGCCAGAACAACACCGATTGGAGGTCAGACTAGATGGCCCGGGAGGCCCCTTCTGACTCGCTCTGTTTTCTATGTTTCTATGTTTCTAAGTGCCCATTTGCAAGGGAAAGCTCCTCATGAGTAGGGTCCGTATCATGAGGAGGGCTTATTTCAGCAGCCGAGTCCTGGAGAAACATGTTGAAGATGTACTGGGGAGGGAGACAAATACATTTGGCTTTCTTTGACTCTGACCTCTGAATTCAGGAGCAGTGGCTTTTTCTGCATTGCATGAACTCTGCGGACTTGCCAACTGTTTTTTTCCTCCTCTGGGGAAAACGTGGACAATGTTCATTTGCACAAGTGCAAATTTTACTGATGGGCATTAGCACAGGGATACATTTCCTAACAGGAGCAGCATTCTTGGATGCCTCTTAAAATCTGGTTCCATCAATGTGTGGACAATGGACCAAGGATGATGAGAAATCTTTCAAACGCAGACAAAATAGCTCTAGAACCCTCCATTTTGGAGTCTCAGAGCTGCAGGAACAATCTTGGAATGCCTCTCCTGGACCTTGGAACCCAGTTTTCTGGACCATGCTGCTTTCTTTGAGTGATCTTTCATGCCACCAAGCCCTGGACTTTTGAATTATGGGCCAGTACTTGATGTCAGCTCTGATCCAGAAGAGAGACTTCTTTTTGACTGTCATGATGGATTTGCCCCATAAGTTGTCCTTGGACTGACTCCGAAGCAGCTAGTGGTTTTCTAGGAACACAAGAAGCTCCTTAATTAATTAATTAAATGTAGATCCTTCTTTTTTCCTTCTAAAGAACTCAAGGCAGCTTCCATAATCCTCCTCCTCCTCGTAATCTCATCCCCACAACAACAACCCTGTGAGGTAGGTTGGGCTGAGGGTCTGTGACTGGCCCAAAGCCACTCAGTTGGCTCCATGGCTGAGCGGGGACTCGAACCCAGATCTCCTGTATCCCAGTGCAGTGCTCTTAACCATGGCACCACACTAGCTGTCAAGTTGGACCATTGGCCCACCCACTTGAGTCCACCCCATGCCATCCAGCTTTTCAGGGTTGCAGATTGTGGTCTTTCCTACCCATCACTGGAAATATCAGGGGCATTTGCATGGTGAGGCACAAGAAGGAAAAGGAAACCAGATATGCTTTCTGCACTGTGAATTTACAAAAAGGTTAAGAGGGCCCGAGAGTCACGCTATCCCTCTCACACCTTTGCTTGTCTCCCACAAGAAGCTGGGTAACATGAATTAAGCAAGGGGACGTGCCACCCCTCCCCTTCTGCTATGTGTGGCCAAGTGTGTGGTGCTCTAAATTGCAATGCAAAAGCTTGAGAGCCAACCCTGCAGTCTTATCCACCTGCATCAGTTCCTGGTTCAGAATACGCATATGCCCAGCTCGCAATGGTTGAGCATATTCTAAACCAAGTGCCACTGGACCCAGACGTTTTTCTCTGGTTCAGCACAATCAGAAGAACATTCCAAGCATGTGCAACAGAATCAGTGCAGGAGAGCCTCAAAGCTGGAGATGCTTGTGGGAAAGTGTTTGCATGTCCATCCTCTGGTCTTGGTGAACCTTCATCAATTAGTGGGCATGATGACACCAGCCGCTGTTGCATAATTTCTCTCTAGATGCATGTGCTTCATTTGTCTGAAAGTATTTTCTTCGGTTTGCAGTCTATCTCCCGTCCAGCGTTAAGAACCTCTTTTGTTCTTGGGTGTTTTGGAATGGGGTGGGGTTTAAAGTGGTTCCACCATTGGTGCTGAGAAGTCTAATTTCTAGGGAGTGATTCCGTGGGGCAATACAATAGCACGCATGCAAAGATTGCCAAATTTAGTTGGCTTGTTAGTTCAAACTCACCCATTCATCACGGTCCCATCAGGGAGCCCAATGCCCAACAGAAGGCATCTCCTGGCCTGAATTGTCTCCATCCAAGGCCTTCCTTAAGTGCCACTCCAGAGGCAGGTGGCAACTTGGTACAGGGCTTTCTTCATCGTGGCCACCAGTGGAACGAACTACCTGCGGAAGCCTGACTGGTGCCAGTGCTATCATCTTTCCCACCCGCTTTCCCAGACACTTCATGGCATATGGTGGGACAAGCTGGCTCTTTTCACAGGTCTGTATCTTCACACAGCAACTGAATTTTAATTGACTTCAGTGCTGTCTTTATTGTATCTGCCTCTATGCTGCCTTTTTGATATTGCATCTGCTGTGAACTGCCCAGAGAGCTTTGGCTTGTGGGTGAGACAACAATCACTTTTGTCATCCATACTGAGCCAGGATCAATGTATTACGAACTTGCTATTACATTTGCAACTGATTGAGAGGTTCAGAGCAAGCCCAGGCAGCAGCTGAAGACTGGCTTAGCTGCACATGCTCAGGGTTGGTTTAGCTGCTGGATAATCTGGTTTATTCCCATCCTCGCCACCACCATCTTTCTGGCTCTGTGCAGACAAGCAGAACAAACTCTGCAGGTGCAACTTCTTTCTTTCATATACTGACAACTGGTGAGCAGACTTTGCACACCATCTTCATGCAGGCAGGACATGTGTGTTATGGACACGCATTCCGTTCCAGGCCACGGCTCCCAAGGTGCATGCAGATACCGTGCCAGAACCCATATCTATGGAACAAAATCTCCCATTAAAGGAGAACGCTCATCCCAACGACATGGATGAATCAGTGGTATAGGGCATAAGCTCCAGAGTTAGCCTGGGGGTGTATCCAACATGGATGTTTCTCTGCATTTTAACAGAGCTATCTCTGGCGTGGAACCAATTTCCCATTATATTGTTTTTATATGATTATATGTATTTATTTATTGTTGTAAGCCGCCCTGAGGCTTCAGCGAATGGGGCAGCATAGAAGTTCACGAAATAAATAAATATATAAATAAATTTGGGGATAGGGTCAAGCACCATGGACAGCTCCCTTAATGGGCAGCCTAAAATCTGGAATGGATACACAGCCTATGCTGACATTGGAGTCACAGACTGTGGCTGTTTCTGGGTAAAGGCCAAATATACTCAAATTAAACTTGCATAACATGAATGGCAATCCAGGCTGGAACACTTGGAAAGCAGACAAGCAATTTGCAGGGGGTGGGATAGGTTAGAAACTCAGGGAGAAGGTTCACACAGACCATGCTGTTTCCTCATTATGCTGGATCGTGGGTTCACCAAATAAAGCTGAATCTTGGGAGAAACCAAACACTGGGCTTGGGGAATCTTCACTAGATACTGAACATCTAAAAGGTTAAAATGATTATAAAAAATAATTATCTTACGCTAGTGGAAATTGCAAGAAAAGTTTGCGGCACAGCCTCGCACGAATGCCCCTGTTCAGGCAGGCACGCTGCTCCCGAGTGTGGCACCAACACTCACCTCCATTTCCAGCTGACACTTTGACATTGCAATTGCAGAACATGCTGAATTCTCACAGGACTGCCCCCCACTTGATTTTTCTTTGCAGTCCTTTTGCACATCTTGGGGCTCCCCCAAGTATGTGTAAAACATCTCCCCCTCGTTTGTCAGCGGCCCTCTTTAGCTGCAGCCCCGAATGAACCTCCCAGGTAGTCCCTACCTGGTGATATTCCAGTTTGCAAAGGATTCCTTTGCGTGGGGCCCAGATGAAGTCAGGTTGTTTGGAAGCAGGGGAGCAAACGACATGGGCTTGTTCTGTTCATGATGCAGTAAGCACGCCAAGATGGATCAGGCCCTGCCAACAGCCTTCCATCCACGCAGTTCCCTAGCAACCCGATTGCCAAGCCTGTTTTTGCTGTCGGAGGTGAATGGTTTTGCTTCCCGACCTCCCGACCCCTCCGCTCAGCTGGAGACGGCTACAGCTTGTGCCCGCTCGCCCCTTCCGCTGCACATTAGCCAGCAGCCCCTGGAGGAACAAGGCCGATCCCCTCACACTCTTGTCAGGCACTTAATCTCCTGCCCCTCTTGCAATTGGCATGGCAGAAGCAGCTCGGAAAGGCTTTTCGGCTGACGTCCGCATTCCAGGTTCATTCCTCCATCCCCATCCACTTTGCCAGCTAAAACTGCCAGCAGCACCAGTTCCCTCATTGGATTTTGCTGTAGCTGGAATTGATTGTGCCACTGTGGCCCCGAGCTGGTGGGCTCACAGATGCCTCTTAACCCACTACCAATCATTCGGCAAGGCCCTCCTCCCCTCTTGCAATGGCCCCACAGATTATTCAGCTCAACATGGACCCCCACGGCAAGCCTCAGGTTTCTCAGGCATGGATCCCTTGGGATGGACCTTCACTCCAACTTCAGAGCCCTGCCACTCAACACCGTGCCAGCAACCTGAAGACTCCTGTGGCCTCCCTGATGCTGTCCAGGGGGCCAAAGGACCACTCTGCAAAGAGCCCTTTCCTAGGCACTGAGGCGTTCAGGGACAATACAGACTGCAAGCAGGCGCCCCAGGGAGCATGTGGTGCAGAGAGCAGCAGCCAGAATCCTCAGAGCCTGCAGGGGCCGAGTTCTCTCGTGCTCCACTCCCTCAGCCGGTGGAGTTCTCCAGGCTGCGACAGAGACAAGGGCCGGGGCAGTGCTGAGTCTCTTCCTGCATGCACTGGACGGTCCTCCTGCCTGTATGAGTCTACCTCCCCACTGCCATGACAGCGGCTTTCCTCCTCCTTCTCTCCATGGGAGCAGGAGTGGCTGCAGTGTCTCCAACTCACCCACCATGCCAGCACCAGGTCACCGGGTGCCAATGCCGAAGTGGAGCAGCAACTGCAGGGGGTCTTGTCAGGGGCCCCTGCTGGAGTGAAGGTGCCCACATCTGCCCATCCTTGACGTCAGTCTTGCACGCATCCCCAACAGTCGCAAGAATGATCAGGATGTATCTGTTGGGAGTGTGGGAGGAATCCACTTTGGGGGTGGGATTCAGCTGGATTGGTGCCCTGGACTCTGGCCCACTTTCTCCCGGCTCTAAATCTGCCTCTCACCAAACATTTGTGCGGGCATTAAGCTCAAGCTTCTGCACATGTGGCTTGCAGCTTTGCAGACTTTGTACACAACTACACCATGTAGATGCTACGTACAAAGAATTGCATGCTTAGTGTATTTCACGCAAACCGCTGGATGCCTGGAATACTTTGCACAAAGCAGCTGCTAGCCTGCTGGAATTTGCACACTTGCTCTCAGCTCAACTTACTTCCTGTTCAGGGCCAAGTGTTGGAAAGAAGAGCAGCAAGAACCAGTCCCTAATATTGGTGATGCTTTTATCCCATCTTGTTTTATTTTCTAAAGAATTAGGGCATTGTGTGTGGATCTTCCCGTTTGTTTCTTTTTGCCTGCAACAGCCCTGATCCCACCTCAAGGGATCTTTGAATACTGTGGCTGAAAGCTGAAGGAGTGAATGGGCTAGTTGGAAAGTTTGCATTTTTGGGGATGCTGAAGGTGGAAGGAAATGCCCAGTACTCCATGAGGAGCTATCCTGCAGAGTGTGCGACTGAACAGAGTGAGGTTAGCAGCAACAGGAAGAGTTTAATATTTGCCTGCTTGAAGTCCATCACTCTACCCACTCATAAACACTGCCTCTCAGTCAGGTGCAAGAAAGTGCTAAACCTTTTTACAAATGTCACTCCCTTGTCTTCTACATTTTCTTGCTGGTCCCAGTTTTCCTTCCATTGTACCTCCTGTGCTACCTAAGTACAAATTCACCTTCCAGCCCTGGCTAGAACAAGCCACAACCGTGATTGATTTCAGCCTCCGTCCTGGGTAACGACGGTGATAAAGAGCAAGACATAGAGATTCTGACAGAGCGACAAAGCAGACTCTCCCCGGAGCATTTTATTGACAAGACTCCGTGGCTGGCTCTGCAGCCCCCACTGATGCCGGGCCAGGCCTTGCTGGCAGATGAAACAGTTTGGCAGGACTGGAAAGAAAGGAAATACCTCACCAGGTACCTCCTGGGCCAATCCTGACCAACTAGCACTGCCTGGTTCTTTTTAGACTCTGCTTGCGTATCCCACCCACACCAACGTTTTCGCATTGTTGCCAAGTTTGGGGGATTTCTCTCCAGTCTAGGGATACCTGGGGAATTCTTTGCCTCCTCTGGCAAAAATGCTGCTGGGAACATGTGCAGAAATGCATATGAAAGAAGGTGCTCTTTCTAAAAATGCACCCAAAGTCACAGCAGGAGGAAAAGGCATCCATTTCAAGCTTGCAGTTCATGTTTATGCGTGGGAAAATACACATGGATTTCCATGTGATCCCCTGCTCACAGACTCAAGCAGGAAGGAGCTCGCAAGAGAAATCAGAACGTGTGGGTGAATGTGTTTGCTGATCTGCATGTCCCCAACTCCAGACACTTACTGGTGCCGGCCTGTCACAGCACTTCTCCAAACTCTCATCCATAGGCTTGATTCTAGGCCATTGGTGTTTCCTCTGTCCTCCTCTGTCCCTGTACTGCCAAGAACCTTCTGCAGGAACAAGGATGAGACGTTCTCAAGGGAAATACCTTCCCTGCTCTTTATTTCACTTCTGAACCCCTTCTAATGGGCAAAGCTCTCTGGGCAGTTTACAGAAGGTATTCATTATTTCATTACCTTTGTTGCCTGCCTACTTCTCCTCTTGTGAAAAACCCCAAGCAGCTTACACTGTCCACATGCAGGCTTTTTAATTCTGATAACAACAGCCCTGTGAGGTAGGCTAGGTTCAGAGCAGCCCAATGTCACGCTGCATCATGTTCTTTGTAAGCTGTCCAGAGACTTTTAGTAATGGGACAGCATAGAAAAACTTAAAATAAATAAACAAAAATAAATCTCCCAGGTCGCCAGTCCAACACTCCAACCACCACATCCCATCTCTTTCAAGGCGTGCTCCATCCAAGTCCAGTTTGGTAAAAGGGCTTCCTGCTGCTTATCCACAGCACATCAAACACACGCATAACCCGTGTGCCACAAAGTGATGTATGGGAATGCACACTGGCGATGAGAATCGGTTGGGCCCCCCGGGCACGGGCCTGCTCCCTTGCTGCCCCAAGCGCATCTTGCACTGAGCACTCAGCTGACCACCTGGGAAGAAGCAAAGCCAACTGTGGTGCAGGGATCACGAGTGAGGCTGGCTTGCACACGCCCTGCTTGCACAAGCAGCGTCCTGCTTCCGCACTTGTGACTTGCAGAGAAGGGCCCTGCTAGCATTTGTGAGTGCTTGCATTCTTGGTTTTGGCTTGGCTAATTTCGTGGGCCAGGAATGAGTTCAGGAAGGTTCGGTGAGCCACGAGAAGCGGATTCCAGATAGCGCTCTGCACCATTTGTTGGGGCAAACTGCATTTCCATATAGACCACAGTAAAGCCTCAACTGCAGAGGTTGTGCAGACCAGAACTTCCTTCTGCCCTCTTTTTTCGAGAAGCAGAGAGCTCGCCATCTTCCATATTCCTGAGCAGGGGTGTGTGGATTTCAGAGGCTGCCTTTGGTGGTTTGCCCCCTGCTGCCATCTTGGCTACCCCGAATCTCAATGGGCTAATGGAGTTGTTCTTGGAACATTGCAGTGGCTGCTGGCTGGGAGTTGAGCATTATGCAATCTGCCACCCTCAAAATTTACCCCAGCCCTGGAAGAAGCAGGGAGGGTGACCACGGATTTGAATCACCCATCTTTGGGTAGGTTTTCTGGCAATTCACAACTGGCCAGTCTGGTAACACTCCCGCACCCCTCCATGCATAAATCTGCTGCCTGGGAGAGGTGGTGCAAACATGTGCAAGATCAGTGGTGCTGTTTCGTACACTCCCAAAGACATCGCTTCCGTGTTCCACCTGTCCAGTGGTGGAACACTGGACAAAAGCCTTTTGTTCAGGGCTCCCCCAAACCCAGGGCATCTTTCCCTGGTGCTCTAAGCGCTAGCAAGCCAGGCACCAAGTAGAGCGAGGCAAAGGCATGTGCCCCGCAGTGGGAAGTGGTGCCAACCACCCCACAGCCTGCCTCACCCCCGGAGCATCTCGGGCAGAAGATCCTGGCATTGCCGGCTGCTGTCCAAGGGCACCATTGGCAGCTCTTGGGCCTACCTGAGTGCAACACCTTATGCACAGAGGAGCATGCGGCTGGCGGGCTCTGTCAGGTGTATTTGGCCACGTGGAGCAGATGGGCAGGTGTGAAGTCCACACGCCTCGCAATTCCAGCTCCATTGTTGTCGGGAAGGGAGTGTCAGCCCAGCCCCCGCTTCAGATGAAGTGGTTCTTTGGTGTGGCCCTTCCACCTCTGCCCCCTTCCAATAGCCACAGTTCCCAGGGCAACAATATTACAAAACCCATATGCACATAAGCATATAAACGTAAAACACAGAGAGAGACATATATCTAAACAAAGTCCTGTCTTTTTCACTCTTGCAAGGGCCGCAAGGTTGTTTATACTCAGTCTTGCATTGCATTCTGGTCTCTGGAGGCACCTGCAAAAGTAAAGGTCCAAGGGCCCCTTAATCTCTCCCCTCCCCTGTCCAGACAACCCTTTTGACAAATACAATTGGCCTTAGGAGACAGGGCAAATGCAAGCTAACTTGTAAATTAGCATATGCAAATGTGTGCCTTGTTTGGCTTGTTAGCCTATGCCCCTGGTTGGCTACCTAGCACTAGCCATGACCATCAGGGCTAGAAACTTTGTGTGGTGGTGGGGGGCGGGCAGTGGGAGAGAGGGAGCGCACTGACTACCCAGTCTGGTTCTGGCTGGGATTACGTCTGCGTGGCATGGGCTGTGATGCACCTCCTCCACTCTCCATGCTGGACAAGACATGATGAGGCTCTTTCAGTGGAACAAGAGGGCAAAGCGACGATCACTCCGCTTGGAAACAGTTCAGCAGATTAGTCACCGATGCGTTCACTGCCTTTGCCAGTCTGGCACTCCCCGCACTGCTCAAACGCTGCTGCACTTGAGAATGTGTCAGCATTGTCTGCAGAGCCCCAGAGGTGGAGTGGTCTCTGTTGATGGGGTCACCCCCTTCACCCCCCACAACAGCCCTTGTTTTTTCTATCGTGGACCCTCACCAGAAAAAGAAGCCCAGACAAAGGCAAGGAGGAAGAGAGCAAGCTCACTGTGTCCCCTGGATCCCGTCAGCACCATCTCTGAAAACGGGGGAGGCAACATGGGGCCCTGACACCTCCTATCTCAGGTCTAGCAGCCCCAGCCCTGCCCTTTTTGGCCCAACGACCTACAACTGGCAGCTTCCCGTGACCTCTTCCCCTTCCCTTATGCATGACCTCCCCCGCACTTGCAGCCCCACTGGCCTTCTTTTCCCCTAAATCGTGCCGGCCAGCACCTCTGTTGCTTCTTTGGCCCAGCACCGCCTGCCGGAGTGCCACAGTCTGCTCCTCTCTTGAGTGGGTCTGCCCCCTTTTGCCTGCCACGCTGGCCTCTCCCTCCTGGAGCAGCCCCACCGGGGAGCCGAGCCCTGTGCGTTCTGGAGGCTGGCTCCCCATCCAGAGAGGCCCTGTGGGGGGGGGGGGGGGCGGCGTCATTGCAGCTCTGGCAGAGCTGGTGGCAAAAAGGGGGTCAGGATCCAAAACACCCCCTTGCGAACCACAAGCGGTTTCGCTTACAGCAGTGGCTGCTGGTAGCCACACTTGGGAGAGGGTGTTTATCCTTTTGGAGTAACAACGGCAAGACCAAGGCATGCAGAAGCTGGGGGACCGGGGGAAAAGGCATGTGTTTTGGCACCCCTGAATTCCAGCTGGCCCCTTTTTTCTTCTAGTCCAAAACCTCCAGAAAGCACACCTGGTCCTTGACAAAAGCCATTTTCTTTGCTATGGCTTAAGCCAAGGGGCATGTGTGCACCTGTGGTTATCTCCGCATGGTTGAAACAGGCTAGTGGACAGCAAAGAAGCCAGGGCTTGGCAACCAGGAGCAATGGACAAGCCTGCAGGCATGGGAGCAGCCAAGCAGGGTGGAAGGAAGAGGAAGGGCTCGGCTGAGGCTGCACAAGTCAACCTGCTGCCAGCCCTGCATGGAAAGGATGCAGTTCCCTCTCTCAGGAGCTCAGCTGAAGCTGGCTCGGAGATTTCCAGCCACACATCCCACCAATTTCTCAGCACCCAGCAGGACCAGGGACTTGTTTTTAAACAACGCCAACCTTCCGACATGCCTACTGTCTTGGGGAAGGAAGAATATCTGCAACAATTCTTCAAAGGACCAACATACGGAGAGACCACCCCTTCTCTCTCCCTCCTACAGCAAAGCTTGAAATGAGGAGGCCTGCTAAGACGGGGCGGGAGCCCCCCTCCAGGTGCCAAGCTCTGCGCAGCTTGCTTCCTTGCAAAGCACCCGTGGCAAGGCGGGCTGTGACCCTGCCGGTGGAGGTACCGGCTGCTCCTGGCAGAATGCAAGAGCCAAACATTTTCCCTCCACTGGCTGCTGCCTCTCACATCTCTGGGAGATGAAAGAAGGACGAATTTGAAAGGTAGATGATCCCTGCTCAATATGCTGGACTTGCATGGAAGGAAAGAAAGGCAGTGGGGGCGGGGGACCAGCCCTGCAGTGAAAACACTGCGAAAAGCAGAGAGGGACTTGCTGGCTTATGTGCTCACCTTTGTAGAAAACTTTCTTAAATGTGTCTCTCGCAAAGCCTTCAGATTATTCTCAGCATCATTAGAGTGCGCACAGAGAGAGAGAGAGAGATGGACCTGAATATGTAACGACAAGGGCCCAGGTGGGCCAGGGCAAAGTGCTGGCCTGCTGCAGGAAAGCTCACGTTGGAGAAGCTCCCTCCAGCTTTGGGATGCAAAGGATAAGATGAAGAGCAGCATCTCTTTGTTTGTCTAGGGGGCCTTCTGCATTAGGCGATGCATGTTGGGAAAACACACACACATAACTCCCTGGTCGCTAGTTATATCTTACTGTTACTGCAGTTGGGTTGCTTTTAGAAGATTGTGGCAGGAAGAAAGAACTGTGTTCCTCTGTGGTGGGGGAAATTCAACAGTTATTTATTTTTATTTATTTAAAGCTTGCATAGACCATCCCATTGCTAATGTCTCGGGGCAGTTTACAACAAGCACAGATAAAAATGGCACAGCATCCAGCAATACACAGTAAAATCACAATTAAAACCAATTAAACATTAAAATAACGGGAGAATAGAAAGGTTAGGGCTCTCAAGCTTGGCTGGGGGCTTCAGGAAGGTTTGAAGGGGGAGCTGGGGGCTTGGATGAGGAGCCTTTGGGAAACAATCCAAGCTAGTGAATTTGTGTAACCGAATGAGGGCTCAGCAAGCTGGTGGTGCTGCTTTGGGTGGCAGGAAGATTGGGCAGGTGGGTGGAGGGCCCATGGCTGCGCCATGACAGGAATTCATTCCCCCTGGAATCTAGGTCTGTCGTACCCTTTGCATTCCCTCAAAGAGCCAGGTGGCCCTTTCTGGCCCCACTCCCTGGTTTGTGGTCACAGCGAGAACCCACTCACCCCACAAGCTTTCTGGGAAGTCCAGAAATGGACTCCATGTTATTGCCAATGAAGGAGCCCTCATGCATTCCCTGGCAAGGTTTCTATTTCATGGGCTGAGCAAGATGTTGTGTGCCGACCAGTCTGTGCGCCTCATAACTTCTCATAATCTATCCATCCCCAGCATCTGCAGGGAGTGCAGAACTGGGTAAGAGCAGAGTCCACTGGTGGAGAAAGAAAGCAAAACAATCTCCCCACCCCAAAAGAGTTCTTTTGCACATTTTTTCACATGGTGGGCATGTTGTGAGTGGAGCCGGCTGGTGCCGGAGGTCAGACTAGATGGTCCAGGAGACCCTTCTGACTCGCTCTGTTTCTCTGTTTCTATGTTTTCCCTCGCTGAGATGTGTCTTTCCCATAATTCCCCAGCCAGCATCCACCTGCACCGCTCCCATTGGATGGGATGAGGATGGCAGAGAAGAGCTCTAAATAGGACAACCTGGCCATCACCGCTGAAGAAACTGCAAGGCAAAGCTGAGTCTCCTCAATCAGCGGCAGAGAGTGTGGAATGAGAGCACAGAGCCTTTAGGACTTGCAGCCATGGGAAGGCGCCTCTTCCTCAAACTTGTTGAGTCCCCTTGAGAGCCATCCAAATCCACTCCATCTTGCGAAGTGCAGATCTCACTGTGCACAACAAAGGCTTTGTTGAGTCTGCCTCAAATCTGCTACCTGTTCGCTGTCCGGGGTGACCTTTTGGGGGTTCCAGGACTATGGAAGAGGGAGGCGAATTTCTCCCTATCCACCTGCTCCACATTTGCACCACTGTGCACTGCTCTGTCTTGTCTCCAATGACTTGTTGTTTTGCTGAGCTAATGCTCCGCAGATGTCAGAACCGTTCCTCCCGGGGGAGCTGCTCGAGCCCCTGGATCATTGGAGTTGCCCCTTTCTGCCTTTCTCCCAACTCCGCAATGCCTCCTTCTAAGATGTATAGCATTCTGAGTGCAGCTGCAGCATAGATTTGCAAAAAGGCTAGAGAAGTGTGAGGGGTCTGTTTTGGCGGGTGGGAATTCATGAGAATCCTTGGGACCCGCTAGCCCTCCTTTTGCCTGTTTTTTCCCCCTGAAATCAAACACACTCCTTTCCCTGTTCATACCTTTATTTTTACACATGGAAGTGGCCTAAGCAAACAGGTTCCTTTGAAGACGGATGGAGAGAGGGAGAAAGAGAGAGAGAGAGATGGAAACTAATATTTGCAAACTTGTGTTTTTGACTTTTGGAGGGCTGTGGGTCTTTGGGCCTGATCTTTCAAGTATCTGCAAGCAGCCTTCATCACGAGCCAGACTGAAAGTTTGCGGAGAAGAAGAGCTTCACGGACTCAGCAACTGTACCTTCTTCCTCTCCTCCTGCAATCATGATGACCTTCCATTTTTTCCCTGCCCCTTTTTCCTAATGCCACTTGGGCAAGCACAGGTTGCAATAAAGGTCCCATTTGGAGAAGCAAGCCTGTTCTTTTGTGCTCCCCATGTCTATTTTCTGCTTGGCTGGACGTTGAATGAAAAAATGTGTGTGTGTAAGAGAGAGCGAGGGCAAGAGGCAAAGCACACTCCAGAAATTTGGCTGGCTTTCAGCCATGCCCTTCAGCAGGGCCTGGGTTTGGCTTGGATGCCAGCTCCATGGCTGGCAGGAATTCCAGCAGAGGTTGTTTCTGAGGCTGGAAGATGAGCAAAGCTGTCCATGGGTATGACGAAGAAACATATCCATTGTAGAATTTTCAGGGTCTTGCAGGTCAGTTAGCTTAGCCTCCCCAAATCTGCTGCCCTCCAGGTTTTCATGCTGCAAAAAGAGAATGGTAGCTACCCAAATGCTCCATGAGAAAGGGTAGACAGAGAATCCATTGGCTGCCACCCCTTTTAGGTCGACCTTCACTTGAGCCAGGAGACTCTCAGATCTTTGAGGACATTCATGGGAGACAAAATAAGGCTTCAAGTAGCTATTCCTCATCTCAGCCCTCAAGCCTAAAATGCTGGGCAGTAGCAGGCCAACAAAGAAGTCTCCGAATTCAGTGCTGGGCCTTCGCCTGGCACAAAGCACACAACACTCCAACTGTAATAAGGACGAGAGGAAGCAGTAGCAAAGGACACCATTCTCAGAGAAACCAGGGACTGTTGGGAGTCAAGGAGAAAGCTTTTGAAATAATACTCCAGACAAAACCAGCAAAGCAGTCCTTGAGCCCGATCCTATAGGTTCCTTGAGGGTCTTCCTGGAGAAGAGGGCCTCATGCGAGCATCAAAGCCTGGGCTGAGTCCTGCCCTTGTTTGCACTGTAGGATGTGCCAGGTCTTGACTCATGCAGGAAGAGGTTCAGGCCAAGATGTCATGGTTGGTGCACGCATATGAGGATCTGCGTGGATCTTCTTCTAGAACCCTTGACTTTGTTTACCTGGGAAGGCTGACCTCAGGAATCGTTCAAGCCCTTGTCCTGTATTTGGATCTCGGTCTCCTTCTTTAGGGTGAAGCAAAGAACCTGTTGGACAAACCAGCAAACATTTACTATGTAAAACAGCCTTGCAAGCAATCATGCCTGGATTTAGATGACGAATGAAAGCATTTTGTGGAGATGGGTGACCAAAAAGGAAGAGAAAGTGTTAGAATTCTATAGAATCTGTCATCCATGCAACATGACATGACTGAAAGTAGATTCTGGACTAATTAGAATGAACTAATGCTCTCGCTTCCCAGACAACAGTATCTCAAAATGAAGGCTTCAAGGCAAGCCCTTGTTTTGCAGAGCCAACCACTCAAGTGCCTTATTATTTGTTCTCACTCTTCTCTTCTGAATTGATGTTGCACTCCTGGATCCGTCACTCCCATCTCTCCCTGCTGCCCATCCTCAGAAAGGCTCTGGCTTCCCCTGGTTTACGAGCAAAAGATCATAAGAACAACTCTGCTGGATGCGATCGAGGGTTCATCCACCCCATAATCCTGTTCACACAGTGGCCAGCCAGGACCCCCCAAGCAGAACCCAAGTGCACCACAATGTTCCTGTCCAGTTTTCCAGTGACTGCCTTCTGATCCTGGAGGTAGCACAAATTCCTCAGGACTAGTAGCAGGGACAGCCTTCTTTTCCAGGAATTTGTCCAATCCCCTTTGAAACCTGCAGCACATCCTGTGACAGTGAATTCCATAGCTGAACTTCGTTCTGTGTGACAGAGGACTTTTTTTACTTGTCCTGAATCTCCCACCCTTTAGAGGGGGTGAAAAATACCTCCCTGTCCACCACCAGCAACATTGTGCGCATCTCTATCATGTCTCCTCGTATCCCCTCTGCTTTTGAAATGAAACATTCACAGTTGTTGTAGGCAAGGGGGAAACCGGTCACCTGGATCTCTGACCCAGATCCCATTGTTACCTTCAGACTGGAATGACTCATGGAACCTACGACGAATAGTCATAAGTAATATGATTTCTGAAAACTGCATCTATTAAGCTTTTGCTGTGGAATCTGTTACAAGAAAAACACCTTACTGATTTGGGTGGCCTCTGGCAGAATGCTAGTACAGGTATGGGAAGGATGCCCTCAAAGGTTCCCACAACGAAAGCTCACAGATGCAAAGTCATTTGGCACAGGCAGGCAGAAGCTGAACATCATCAGGTTGGAGGCAGGACCCAAGACCAAAACGATGATCACTTGGCATGGCCCCTGGGCCTTCCTGCCCCACTCAGAGCCCCTTGCCAATCACTAAATGGAATGAATGGCTTTCGCTTTCAGGAGGGGAAAGAGAGGGCTCAGCTCAGCCTAATTTTGCAAGGGTGCCCCTCTAGCCAAGACAAAACTGGAGCCCCCAACCACAAAAAAAGATAATGCACAAGGGTGGTTTGAGTGAGCGGCTGCAGGCACCTCTGCATGAAAGGGGTCCAAGAAGAAGCTGTATTTGAATAAGAGAAGGGATTTCTTGAGCAGGCTGATGGAAGCTGTAGTCCAGAGTACCTCGTGTTGAGAACGGTTGATCAGGTGGGCACCTCGAAGTGTCCGGTTGGTTTGTCTTGTCCCTTTGGTCCTCCTGACCCACTGGAGCACCACCCCTTTTCAGTCAGATACCAGCTGCTACCCGGCGTCCAGCGCACACCAAACCCACAGCCCCGGTCCTGGATGGGACAAACAGGGACCCACCCTGAGCTGGCTGAGTGACCCCATCCTGCCTTGCAGCAGGTCGCATGCTTGGAGAAGCGAGGAGAAGCCCATTCTGAGGCAATGACACGCAAACGGAGTGAGACTTGGACATATGCTAACACCAGCCCTGGAGAAGTAAATGGCCGTACAGATTGTTATTGCAATATAATTTGAGTCCGGCATTTCTCTCCCTCTCTCAGTCTCTAGATGGCTGAGGGCATTTGCCTCAGTTAATTGAGATCCTTCTGAAGTTCAGCAAGTTTCATTATAACCAGCCTCTGGAACAGAAGGCATCTGGGTAATGCTGTGAGTGGAGAAGGAAAGGGCATTTATGTACTGGAACTCTGGAATGGAACTGACCAGGGAGAGTTTGGGGAATTTGTGCATGTGTGTACGTGCAAAAATACTTACACTTCTTGGATGCAATTCCTCGTGCAAGTTTTTGCATGCACTTCCTCTAAAAGTAGACATTTTCTCATCACCTGGAGGCGTGTGGAAATGGAAGAACAACGGTCACCTGCTTTGCACATGTGTTCAGAAAGTACAAAAAAGCCTGGCTTCATACAATAATGTAGCCTGAATGAATTTCTTCCACAGACATAGTGAAAAGCTCACACAAATGCAATCTGTTGCAAGCCATTTCCAAGAGACACTTGAGATGACTTGAGGCTGAGGTTTAATAGCACTGCTACCTCATATCTTTTCTTTCTAAAAGGCTACCTATTTCCCGCCACTTAAGAGCCAAAAAACCCTTGGATGAAGCGGATTTCTGAAAAAGAATGTTAAAGCCTGGATGGGGAGCCTTTTCCCCAGCAAATGCTACATTTCGTTGGTTTCTTATCTGGAGGTCAACATGGCTGTGAAGTGGGGGGCAGAGGACAGAGCCTTAGCTCTACAGGGCATCCTTTTCACCTCCTCCTGACATTCCTACCGATCTCTTTTGCTCCTGAGCCAGAGGCAAAAAGTAGGAAGGGACACCCTTGGCCATTTTCTGCCTTCCCTCTCTTTCTGCTGCCTCTTCTCTCTCCCCCTTCCTCCCACTCCTTCAGCTTCCACCTGTGGTTGGAAAGGTCAGAGCCAAAAATAGGCACAGAACCTTTCTTCTTCCTTTGCTACCCTCTTTTTTTTGTTTTTGTTTTTTGCTACCATCACTTCTCTCCCTCTGGCAACTCAGAGCCACCATTTGTCCACTTTTGTTTTAGAGAAAGCAAACAAACAGAGAAAACAGATAGTCTTCTATTTGCATGTGTCTCACGGCCTTTGGCCGAATGGCTGTGAGGTCACAGAATGTCCACAAACATTCCAAAGAGGCTGAAGGGGAAAAGAGAGTCCTAGAATGGTGAGAGTTACTGCAGCAAGGATAAAAGAAGGGGAAAATGACTTTGGCAGACAGAGAAAAGGGCACTCTCATCTCAAGTAAGGCATGAAGCTATTTCAACACCTCGGCTTGGCAAGCAGCAATTGCTGGGCCACAAAATCTCTCTGTGAGAGCAACTAGAACTCTTGGAAGGTTTTCTAGTCCTTTCCTCACAGCTGCTTGCAACAGTCTGCTCTACTCAGGGCCTCCAGTTTTCATCCCCTCACCACCTCCGCAGTGTTCAGCCAAGTATCATTTCTGCACGGTTGGTGATTGTTTGCAAGCACCTCTTTTGATTCCAGGCACGTTTGTTTATGAGAAGAAAAGTGGTGACCACTGGGCAAGGGAACTTAAGCTCCACCTCCCAGGGAGCAATTTGGTAGTGGCAGCAGAGGGTAGTAGTTAGTGAACTGGACTGGGGCAAGCAGGCACAGGTTCACAGCCCTTGGGAAGCCACCATTGTTCCGTCTAACCTGTTCAGTGGCAGCCCTGCCTCCCCTGGACCGGGCGATCAGCCACATGCGCTCCCGGAATTGTGTCCAGCATGACAATATTGCTGAGCCAGAGTTTGGAGGGCCTGTGCAGCATCTCCATCCTTCAAGGTACAGGCTGCTTTCCCATGGCTTGTGCCACACCAGTGATACAAGAACATGGTGGTGTGTTGTCACCTTTGCTGCACTGCCCTGTCGTTGCATCATGAACAACTTGAGCAGTTTATTTTGCCAATGCAGATGCTGGCACCTTTTGAATGATCTCAATGTCACAGCGAATCTTATTTGCCAGTAAGGTGGAAATCAAAACAAATGCCCCAAGGGCACGGTTTGGAGGCTGGGATACTCGTAAACTTCCAAGGCTCAGTGGATTATGGGCATAGGAGTAGACAGGATAGGAGGAGTGCAGAGGTGAGTGTCTCTCCCTGCTTCTCCCACCCTGAATATCAGCTGGATGGAGAAGCAGCCAACTTACATCCTGTCCTTGTGACCCTGGAACCTCCTTCCTCCTTCCCCCTGCCTTTATCTCTGCCTTGAGGTGCATTTTCTAACCTCAGTGATGCAGCTGCCATATGTAGTTCCATGCCAGCTGCAGGAGGAGCAGGGATTCAAGCATGGATCTCTGGCTCCGAGCAGAGAACTCTGCTTCTGAACACCGTGCCAGCAACCTGAAGACTCCTGTGGCCTCCCTGATGCTGTCCAGGGGGCCAAAGGACCACTCTGCAAAGAGCCCTTTCCTAGGCACTGAGGCGTTCAGGGACAATACAGACTGCAAGCAGGCGCCCCAGGGAGCATGTGGTGCAGAGAGCAGCAGCCAGAATCCTCAGAGCCTGCAGGGGCCGAGTTCTCTCGTGCTCCACTCCCTCAGCCGGTGGAGTTCTCCAGGCTGCGACAGAGACTCAGGGCAGTGCTGAGTCTCTTCCTGCATGCACTGGACGGTCCTCCTGCTTACATGGCATGTCCTCGGGGGCTCCCTCCCTCCGTGAGTCTCTCTCCTTCCCACCATGCTGGTGGCTTTCCTCCTCTTTCAGGCCAAGGACTGGGGAGACTGCAGCATCATCTGCTGCTTCTCCTGGCCACTACCATTGCCTGGGCTGGCACAAGAAGCAGGAAACCATCAGGTGCCAATGTCAAGGAGCCGCAGCAGCTCCAGGGGGTCTTGTCAGGAGCTCCAGGGAATTCAGGGCAGTGTGGGTGGCTCTCCTCCTCCCATCCATTTTGCTTCACAACAGACCTGTCTGGTGGGACATGGAAAGCTGCTCTGAATGCTGTGATTAAAAGCTGCACTGCAGGAGTGAATGAGCTAGTTTGGCATTTCGTATTTTTGGGTGGTGAAGTTGGAAGGGAATGTCCACTACTCCATGGGAAGCCAACCCCTCAGCAAGTACCCAGCAATGTCCATCACCCATTCATGTTATTATTTATTATCATTCTGTCGCATGTACACTCCATATATTTTGCTAGGAATACCCCACTGATACCTTATCTTTCTTTCAAGAAACCCGAGGTAGTTTACAAGGTTTTCCTCCTCTCCACTTTCTTCTCCCAACAACAACCCTGAGGCTGAATGTCTGTGACTGACCCACAGTCACCCAGTGAGCTACATGATCACGTGGGAATGAGAACCCAGATCTCTTGAGACCCAGTCTAGCACTCTTAGCAAACATACCCCACTGGCTATCTGAAATAAGAGCCTATAGATGCATTATGTTTTATCTTCCAATGTTTCAGATGCATGAAACATTTCATTGGAAGATAAATCAGAAAATGTTTTATCTTCCAATGCACATGGTAGGTGCATTGCAGGTGAGGCAGTGGTTCTCCTTAACTGGTGCCTGGCCGAGGTAATGGGCTGGAGGAGGGATACTAAATTGAAGCTTAATTCAGGTAAGGCAGAGGTCCTGTGGGTGAGTGGTTCAGCACTCCAGGTGAGTGATATCAGCCCTCTTCTGGACAGGGTCACATTCCCTCTAAAGGACGGGATGCGCAGTTTGGGTGGGCTCCTTGATCCAGGGCCGTTCCTGGAACCTCAGGTGGCAGCAGTGGCGAGGAACACTTTTCCTCAGCTTCAGCTGATTTGCCAACTGCATCCATACCCAGAGAAGCAGTGCCTTGCAACAGGGACCCATGCACTGGTACGTAACTTCTTGACTGGATTATTGTAACGTGCTCTACGTGGGGCTGCCCTTGAAGATGGTCTGGATACTTCACTTGGTTCAGAACAGAGTTTCCAGGATATTAACAAGGACTGGCAGATATGGTCATATAACGCAGGTCCTCTACCGCTTACACTGGCTGCCATTGAAGTCCGGGCCCAGTTGGGCTTGGGTCTGGGATACCTGTAGGAGCACCTCCTTCCCTATAGACCCTCCCACACCTGAGGCAGAGGTCCTTCTTCAGGAGCCTCCTTGAAGGAGGTACGGAGGGCGTCTACCCAGAGGAGTGCCTTCTCTGCAGTGGCACCCTGACGATGGAATACTCTCCTCACAGAGGTTCACCCGGTGCTGGTGCTTCTTTTCTTTTAGTGCCAGGCAAAACCCTTTTTATTCTCTTGTTATTTTAATGTTCAATTGGTTTCAATGTGTTTTATACGGCATGCTGTGCTATTTTAATTTCTGTTTTGCTTGTTGTTTGTTGTAAACCGTCCCGAGACGCTAGTATAGGGGCAGTCTATAAAAGCTTAAAATGAATAAAAGGGAAGTTTGTGGGGGTTGCGAATGTGAAGAAGCCACTCCAGGAGGCCCCTGCTTGGGATGTGCAGTGCGGAAAAACAATCATTCGCACTTCACAGACCTTTCCACACATTTCTCACTCAGTGGCCAAAATGGATCCAAACTGGTTCTACCCCCTCACCCCCACTCCGGTTTTTGTGAAATTGCTTGAAAAGATCATGCAAGTCAGGAGCCAAGAGCATAATTTGTGCAAATTGTGATCAGCTGGTTAAATTCAGCTTGTTGTTCCTGTTGCAGCATTTAAGGTGAGCTGCATGGTGTGCACACGCTCCATCTTGGACACCTGGCAGTTCCTGTCAGTGAAGTCCAGTTTTGTGCAAAATTCAAACCTTTGTTCCACCATTTGCACAAATCTGCAAAGCAGAGGCCTGGAGCCTGCACAAATGGAGGAAAAATAGCAAGCCTGGTTTAAAAATGGAAGTCCTGCCGATTCAGATTGTATGGGGATCAGTGCAGAACTGATTCAACCAAATCTGCAGGGCTGAGTGGAGAACATCCACTGGATTTTCACCCTTTTGTCGGATTCTTCCTATAACTCTAGTGCCTCCAGGGATATGAGTCCTAGAAAGCATGCTCACTCCTTGACATCAGGTCTATGAACTGGCGTGACCCAAGTAGGTGTAAGCAAGAGTTTTGGGCTGGATTCTCAGAATCAGAGGGTAAAATGTGCAGAAGTGAGACCAACTGGAAGCAGATTGGTTTCGCCTGGGTCTTCTCTTGGTCAGCTGGGAACAAGCACTGGAGAAGCTCCGTCTGCATCTGGGTTTGGTTATATCTTGGAAGTGGAGGTAAGGGACTGCTCTAGAGAGAGGGCCAGGAACGGAGTGCCAGAAAGACAAGGTTATTCTCGCCATATCTATGTTAATGCTTGGAAGGCTCTTGGGACCACCTTTGCAGCCCAGAGCATATGTACGATATCATTGCCTGCTTCAGATTTCTCCACCCCATGTCATCCGCGAGGTCTGATTTGCTCCAACGCCATTATCCACCTGGTCCCAGTCTTTCGTTGCCTAACCAGTCGCTCTGTGCTGCTTTCCCCGATCTTCCCTGGGTGGCAGGAGCCTTATAAAACACAGCCACACGTTTCCAGAAATCAATCTCTTCTCTATTAATTTGGGCCCCTTAAGATTTATTGTTGTCTTTCCTGCCGGCAGATCAAAAGCAATTGGCAGCCGCTGAAACAGCCTTTTTAATTTTGAGATGGGCAAAAGCAAGATCTGGCTGTGCACACATTTGTGTGCCTGGCTTCCATTCCCAGTCCTCAAGCTGCCTTCTGTGGAGGGCAGCCGCTGTCCACCCTGACCAGCAACAGTCCTCCAGGATGTTGGATGGGGTCTTCCCCACCTCTGCGTGGAGATGCCAGTGACAGGATGTTGGACTTTGATCTTGCTTTGATCCACCAGGGCTCTCTTCATATTCTCATGATCCCAACCTGATTCCTTCTGTGGGTGCTCTGTCATGGAGCTATGGTCCTTCCTCTAAAGATGAATTAAGATCCCAGTCCTCATGGTTCCAAAAAGAAAAAGTTTGAGCTCACCAGGAACACAGGAAGCTGCCTTATGCCAAACTGCACCATGAGTCTACCTAGATCAGGATTGCCCAGACTGAGATCTGGTGGCTGCCCAGCATTTCAGGGAAAACCTTTCCCACTTTACTTGGAGGTGCTGGGCCTGCTGATCCCTGGTTCACCGATCCGTGGGAGAGTGCGCATGCTTGGGGCTGTAGTCTGAATCTCAAGGACCTATCCATGGCACTGAACCTACTTGGGGTTTGGCACCATGGACAGCTTTCTTCCAAATTCAGACAGAATTTGGGTGGCTTCACCACCCCATGCACATGACAGTAACGGGGATTCTGCATCTGTAACTTTGGGCTTTCTGCAAGGAATTCTCTTCTTGCATTATCATCCTTTCTAAAAGCTGCAGCCTGTGAAGATGAAGTCTGTATCCAGTTTCGCAGCTTAGGGTGCCTGTTCCCCCATGCCATCAGATTCATCCTGCAATTTGGCATTAATGGGGGTGATCAGACAGCACTATCAAGCAAGGGCCTTCCTGTCAATGCACTGCCTAGGCTGCAGACCCTTTTCTTGGAAGGCAGCCCCACTGAACAGCATGGAGCTTATTTCTGAATAGAAGCAGATTGTGGTCTTGGCTTGACAAGAGCTGAGCAAGGTCTCAAGCACAGGGCCTTTCAGAGGCCATTCACTCATAAGTCAAGGAGGACTTGATGGCACCAAACAACAACAGACATGGTTAGGGCTCCCACTGTGTAACATCCATGGGCTGGAACACTTCCAGAAAGGTTACAACATTTGGGGCTCGGCAGTGTAAGACAGAAGGGGGTGAACCTGGGTTTGAGAAAGAGAGAGATGGAGATGGAGATGGAGAGAGAGATGCAGTGGCATAATTAGTGGGAAGGGCTTTCTCTTCCTCACAGTGCTATACTTTGGGACCATCCAAATAAGCTGAATTGGCAGGATCTCCAGCATGGATAGAACGAACATCTTCGTGTCTTGTGTCATTAATTTATAACTAACTGCTGCAGAGATGTGGTGATGACTGCAGGCTTAGATGACCTGAAAAGAGATCATGTCCATGGATGGACTAAGGACTGCCATCTGGTGTGAGTCAGGAGCTTGGATCAAGGGTTTGGGAGCCAAGAGCTATCCGGGTCAGAGATCAAAGCCAGAGAGGCCCCAGGGCACAGGCTGGGAGAGAGAGTCAACCAGCAAGGCCAGAAATGCAAGGGGCAGACTTGGTTGTCCAAGTTCCACAGGAGATCGAGCACTTTCTAGTCCTCCTTCCTGCCATGGGGGAGCCAATAGTGAGGAATTGCACAGGCAGTTTGGGGCAGTCAAGCATATGCCCTGGCATTCTGACAAAGGAGGTCCCACCCAGAGGAGACCCTTCTGTTGCAGCAAACCCCACAGTAAAAATGCAACCCTTCAGAAGCCATAAAATCAATGGCAGCTGAGTAGGGCTCCACCCACAATTCCTGAGCAACCCAATCCAGGCAACTTGGTTTTCTTGCTGAGCTCTCGACAGATCAGAATATAGCCAAGGGGTTAAAAGATGCCTGGCATGCTGCATTTCAGGCGATCAAAAACCAAGCTTTTAGAAAAGCACCCAATGGGTCCCCCATGAGAGATTTAGTCCGGTGTGGCCACCAAGCTCCATGGAATCCATTCGCAGCCCTTCTCTGGTGGTCCTGTATAGGAAGATGAGCAGAACCAAGAGGAAGTCCACAAGGAAAGGCCACACGGCCAGACAACCTCCTCTGTGTCATGTACAGGCTGGGTGCAAGTGGCGCAGAAACCGCTTGCCAGCATTCACACAGGGCTCAATTTCTGGGGGGCATCGCTCCATCACTAGGCATCCTGGCCAGGAACTCGGCCATGTCCCAGTCTGGAAAGCCAAGGCCAGTGAATCTGATGGATCCTCACCCCATTAACAGACCCTTCACATGCCCCTCATTTAGTCCAACCTTGAAATCTTTGCTGGCACTTCCGTGCTTCAAGGGTTGGGGTGCAACAAACTCAGAAGTCAAGATGAGTTCAGGAGTTAGCCCAGAAGAAACTCACCCATGTGGAGATGCTGATGACCACAAGTTCAGCTTTGGTATCTCCATGCTACTTGGATCCAGCCATGGAAAAGCCCAGGAGTGAAGGCTGGCTCATGCTTGGTGGTAGCTCCCCCTACGATCAAGAGACCTGGGGTAAGGCAAACACAAATTCAAGGTCTGTGCAATGTGCAGTCAAGCTTGTCCTGAAAAGGTGTGTAAGTTCAATGAGGCAATTTATTTATGTGTTGCATTTCTATACTGCCCCATAGGCTACAGGCTCTCTGAACAGTTTGCAAATTCATATATTCAATTCATAAAATACTCAGATTGAATAAACAATAAGACAACACTACAGGGCAACATCCACATGACAACAAGCACAGCAGCTGTAACAATTTAACCCCCAGCCCATCACCGAGTAATAAAACAATATTTAAAACCAGCATAATAAGTCTTAACTATTAAAATAACTGGAAAATAAAAAGTTTTTCACCTGACACTGAAAAGAGGGCAAGGATGGTGCCAGGCATACCTCTCTGGGGAGCATATTACAGAGATGGGGTGCACCCACTGAGAAGGCCCTACTTCTGCTTGCCACCCCCGTTCTTTGTTGGGATTCCCTGAGAAGGACCTTGACAGATGATCTTAAGATTGGGTTGAAACATACAAAACAAGGCGTTCCTCCCCATAAGCTGGTCCCAAGCTGTTTAGAGCTTTAAATGTAAATACAAGCACTTTGAATTAGGCCTGGACTTCAGCTGGCAGCCAGTGCAGCTGAAAGAGGACTGTCTTGGGCCAGTCTCTGTCGACAGCCACTGGAAAGTTTAAATTTCCCAAGGGTCCAGATTGGATGGAAAGCCCATGTGCACAGTGCTTAAAGAGGTGGAGATGGGGGTAAGTCTAAGCAAAGAGGATTTCTTGCAGGAAAGGTGAGCAGGTCCCAACAAAGCCTGGACATTAGCTAAACAATGGAGGTGGACTTCCATCCTGAACACCATGACCAATGATGATGATGATGATGATGATGATGATATAGGATTGCATTTTTATACTGTCCAATTGCTGAAGCTCTCTTGGCAGTGTACAGCAATTCATAAAATGCCAGGCAGCATATACGTAACAGTAAAAACATCACAAAACTGCAATAAAATATTAAACCCAGTTTCAACAGGTGAAGCAGCTAAGCCAGGTTCCTACAGCACAGCCCCCTAAGACAGATGGCAGTACCAACCCCAGTGCCATTGCAAGTATTGTATGCCTTGGCACAGGAGACCATTCCAAAGGCTACTAAAGTTCGGTCCCAGACTTGCCTTAGAAGGGAGCTCATTCCAGCCTTTGGGGGCTACCACAGATCAGGCCCTGCAGCTTGTTGCTACCAACCAAGCATTTTCAGAGGGACGCTGGAAGAAGGCCCTGGATATTGATTGTAGCATCTGGGTAGACTGTGGCTGGGTGAGGTGTCCCATCCAGTGTTGTGGCCCCAAACTGTGTGGGCCCTGGCCCTCCATTTGGCCCTCCTGAGTAGACACCTCAATGGGTCTGATGCTTCCAAGCCCCCACACTCTTCTGTTACAGAAGGGGTCAGCTTGCTTCCCTGCCAAGCTCAGAGCTAGGAGCTGGAGAGGATGACTTCAGCTGAACAGGCCCCAAGGCTTCTGGACCACTTCTGGGAAGAGCCTCCTATAAACGATAGGACCTACTGCAGTGTTTATCCTGCAAGCACCTTCCGGATCAAACACCCACCTGGACTCAACTTGCACCTGAAGTCCACACATTTCTGATCGTGCAGTGCAATTCATGGCCACCCCGAAAAGGGTGTTCACCAAGCACATGCACATTTGAAAACAGTGCATAAAAGATGGTGCCATTTTTTTCAAAGACTCCACACTTCAAGTAATGGGAGAAGAACTCAGCTCACCGCTTGGGCAGTGCCCAGCAGTTCCTGACAATCCAGAAGCCTGCAGTGACTTGGCTCACTACATGGGGCAGTGCTGAGCGGTCCATGGTGAAGAGATGCATTCATTTGGCTCTGGTTGTAGGCTTCTCAAAGGCTTCTGCTTGGTCAGTGGGGGAAGCCTGATGCTGCCCCAGATGATCAAATGGGACCCATAGACTCCTATAAGGTTGCTTATGTTCCTTACCTAGCTGGACTCCTACTTTGGGGATTAGTCACATGCAGTGTTGGGTCCAGGTTTCTGAAAGTCCATAGGCAAGATGTTATCCATGGGTCCACTTTCTTAGTGAGTCTTTCTTGCCTCCAGCTTGGGCACCAGCTGTTCCTGTGGTTTTCCTCCTTCTTGTGGCTTCCACCAGCTTGTTTGACAGAGACCCAGGAAGCAGGCCAACTGTGGAATTTCCTGGTTTTCCTTCTTGCCACCACTCTCTTGCCTGGGCTGGAGCAGGCTGAAGAGGAGGAACAGATGCAGAAAATGCAGCCCTTGGCCCCTGTCACATGCCCAGCCATGCCTGCTCTTGCCACACCTCCAGTGTCCCTAGATGGGCCCAAGTTACTTCACAGCTGTCGCCTCTTCAGAGACAGGAGAACCTGGGAGCGTTTGATGGCAGGGATGAAGCTGCTTCAAATGCAGACAGTGCTTTGATACTTACAGTTCCAAGTCCTGGGAACTGGCTATGATAACACTAATGATTTGCATAGTAATTGTTTCGTCTTCTAACGATCTACTGGGAGGAGGAGAGAAGTGCTTAAGGAATCTGTCAGGTGACACCTGGAGCAGAATTTTAACAGCCAGCTTTCATGGTAAGTGGACCGCTCTTTGTATGGGTTCGCCTTGTCTTTTCCTTCGGGCCCCAGAACATTGACTGCCATTTCTGTTTGATGGAAGAGAGAAAAAGGCTGACAGAGAAGGCTCAGTGGTGTACTGACGTATTTATCCTCAATGTTTTTATACTGCTTCATATCTAAGATTTTGGAGCAATGAATGGTAAAAAGACTAAAGGAACAGAGTATATTAAACGCAAAAGCATTTTTAAAAAGTGGCTAATCGACCAAGGAAGGTCTTGTGAAATCAAGGTGTGTTCCGGAGGGGCTGCAATGCAGTGACTGTGTTCAGAAAGCATGATTGTGGTTGATCCATGGCTGTTTAAGGCAAGCGATCAGTACCCTAATAGTCTGAAAGTGAGCTTCATGGTCGAACTGGGACTAGACTGGATCTCCACGTCCCTATCCCAACACTCTAACCACTAGACCATGCTGGCTCTTTATGTTCTCTGAAGCACACATCTCCAGCAGCCTGGCTGTCTTATCCTGCACTAGTGCTATTTCTGAGCCCTCTTCAGTAGCAGCCCCATGCAGAGCATATTACAGTAGTGTAAACAAGATTAATGCATGAATTGTCACTGTCAGATGCACCTTTCAATTGCGTCTCCTGAGCCCAGCTCCCCGAATCTCTCGCCAGTTCCCTGCTGAAACTGTCAATTTAACTCCTCAGTTTTCCAGTCTTCAGTTTCATCTTTGTCCACACATCAGTTTGTACCTTGAAAAAAACCCTAAGATCTGCTCTGATTGGGCATTTTAGTGTCAATTTCTCTGAACAAGCATTTTTGCCTGCAATCTTCCCTAATATGTACATTTTGGCCAGTAATTTCCCCTGTATAATGCTTCCTTGTACTTTTCCCCCCAATGATAGGTTCATCTTTGAACACACATCCTCCCTAATAGATTTTCTCTGTTCTAGAGGCATGAAGAAACATAGAGAGTCATAAGGGGTCTCTCGGGCCATCTAGTCTGACCCCTGGCTCCAGCCAGCTCTGCTCATGTAATCTCCAACATGTGCTCTTCCAATCTTTCCTTGAATGCCCCCACTGATGCCCCCCCACCTCCCATGGAAGTCTATTCCTTATCCTAGGGGGTCTAACCACCAGGAAGTACTTCCTGACATCCAACCTGATACTGGTTCCTTGGGCTTTACCGCACTGGAACACATCCTGCCCTCCACTGCAGGGGAGAACAGGTCCTGGCCCTCCTCCACATGACATCCCCTCACATGCTTATATGTTGCTATAAGATCCCCTCAGACTTTTCTCTTCTCCAGGCTGGAAAGACCCAGCTCCCTCCAACTCCTCTCATATGGCACCTCCCCCAGTCTGGCTACCATCTTTACAGCACTGAACTGATTCCAGCCTTGTCATGTCTCTCTTATAGTGTGGAGCCCAGAATTAGAAACACAGAAACAGAGCAAGTCAGAAGGGGTCTCCCGGGCCATCTAGTCTGACCTCTGGCACCAGCCACAGTGCTCCAGTTGCTCTGGGAGCACCAGAGTCTTGCAGAGTGGCACCAGCACCTCTTGTGATCTGGATTCTGCACCTCTGGCTACCCATCCGAAGGAGGCATTCACCGTCTTAACTGTCGCATCTCACTGCTGGCTCATGATAAGCCTGCTGTTGACAAGTACCCCGAGGTCCCTTTCACAAGTGCTGCTCTCCAGCCACTTGTCCCCCATCCTGTACCTATGGCACCTATTCCTGAGTCTCAAGTGCAGGACCTTGCACTTATCTGCATTGAGTGCCACCCCGTTGTCCCCCACCCACTTCCACAGTTTGTCCAGATCCCTTTGGATTTGCAGTACTTGCTTCCCAGTTGTGCCCTCACTGTGGAATTGCCTGTGAATCCGAACTACAGATCACACCCTTCTCCAGGTCATTGATAAAGAGGTCGAATTGAATCAGTCCCAGAACTGAGCCTGGGGGACGCCACTTGTCACTGGCCACCATCCTGATGGTTGCAATAGGGAAGACAAATTTTGGGGCCTCTTGTCAACCAACTAACCATTAGTGCCAGTCCTGACCATAGAAAGGAACACTCCTTGCTTCTGGTGGTCACTTCCTCATTTGCTGAATCTGCAATCCGCATTAAAACCAGACCAGACACCCTCTCCTGATTTACTGCAAATGACTGAGGTGAAAAAATGGAGGGGGTCTTCTGGCTCAGCTCCTTGTGCAGCCCCACAGTCTATCTATAGGATAGGGAGGGTCCTGATTCACCCACTCACAGGCCCCTCAGTTCTCTTCTCCTTTCCACAGGCAGCTTGCTTGCCTGCTCCCAGAATGACAGCTCCATCCCCCACGAGTCCCAGGTGTTGGCAGGCAGGGAAGCCTTGTGACACCCGGGAGGGGGTCCATCTGGTGTTCCCCTGAGACTTAGGCCAATAAATTGTACTGCCAAAGGGCCAGGCATTTTTCTTGGCTCATGCTTAGCTTCTCCCTGGGGGACTTGTAACCTTGGTGAATATAGAGCTTTTACAGACCTCCGTATTCTTGAATTGAATGAAGAAAGGTGACCAAGCAAAGGTGCAGGTGGAAAAAGTGGGGGCAGTTTGGCTTGAGGCATCTTTACTCCTGACTCTCAGATCCACAATAGGCTGTCGGATTTGCTCCCATCCAGCCCAGATTTACCTTGAACTCATCCACCTTCTGTCATCTGCTTCTTGCTGTCCACCATGATGTCCAAGATAGGGAACTGTGGACAGACCTGGGGAACATCTGGCCTCTGAGCATCTCCAAGACTGGAGAACCAAGGAGCCCATAGTTGTCCAATTTATGAAAACTTAAAAATGTTGGACATCTGCCAAGTTGTTCATCCCTAGTTCCTTGGGTCCAGCAGCCCCAGGTGTGAGTGGAAAATTGCAGGATGCTTAGGAGAATCCATGGTAACTGCTCACCTGGGGCCTCAGTGTAACCCCCAGGATTCCTCAGAACACCTTACTCACTTTCCCTGGGCCACCTTCTTTCCCCAGCCAGCTATTGCATTTGATGGCTGGATAAGGAATGCTCAGAGTTCTGGGCTTCTGCCCCCCACCTAAACATGCTCAGACCTGTGCTTTGAGCTGAAACACACTGGTATAAACATACTAAAACCCAGTGTCTTTTGCTTTTGGATTCCCCTCCCCAGCACTGGACTGTGCCCCCAGAGCTTCTCCAAAGTGAAATTCGGCCCTTGCAGTTCAGTGTGCTTAGCTGATTCACTTGAGAGATGTCTGGAGGTAAGCCCCATTAACTCAGTGGGATGTGAATCGATTGTACATATTTGTGCTATAAGGCTAACGAGTCTAGAAACAAATGGCAAATTTGTCTTCTAAGCATGGATCCTTGTGTAGCCAATATGACTTTGTTCATGCAGAGGAGGGGGTGTTACATAGCTTGAGTGGAATGCCAAGATTTACAAAAGTTTAGAACTATGTGGGGGAACTGCTGACTAACTTCTCAGTGAGGACTAGACACACACACTGGGCACAGAATTGAATAGGGTGGAAAGTGGAATGGAGTACCTTCAAGGAAGAGCGGACTGGCTGGCACAGTGGAAAAAAGCACTCTGTAAATACACTGTTTTGTCTTGGGTTCCTTGCATCTCCATCTGTACTCCATCTGTGGCCAAATGCAGGCTTGGCAGTTGCAACATTAACCAGCTGTTTTTCTTTCCACCTCTCCTTCTCCCCTGCTTTGCTAAATGCCCAGCCTGAAGAAGAATTCTGAAAGCCTGCTGAAGATAATTCCAAAATGTTTGAGCCAGCAGCACAAATGAAAGATATTGCATGGTTGTGCATTTGGAAATTTGGTTGGCTTCTTTGTATTCGGCAACATGTAATTTATGCCCAGGATGTTGTCCATATTAACATCTGAAGTTTGTAGGCATTTGTCTCCTGGAAATACTGAAATGAGACATATTTGGCTTGCTGAAAGGTTCCATCTGTTCCAGGAACTTGAATCTCACCTGTGGCATCCTTACCTAAAGAGGCTCTTGTCATATGCACAAGTACCTTGAATACCTCCTGGCTTTGAAGGTGACTTGGAAGCACTGACTGGCTCAGAATGAGGTTTCCAGACAATGGGAATTCCTAACACCTATTTCATATCAAGGGAAACTCCCTCCCCAGGGGAATCTGCCTGGCGCCATCTCTATTTTCCTTTCGGCCCTGGTGAAGACAAACCTTTTTAGGATTTTTTTAAACATTCAGCCTGCGTGCTGTGGCCCTTTTAAATTGTTTTATAGATTTTTAATTATGTTTTAACTAGTTTTTTATGTGCTTTTATTCTATTAGTATCTTTTGCATTGTAAGTCTCCTAGGAAGTCCTCGGCAATTATAGGAGGCCTATAAATATATGTAAATAAATGAAATAAATAAAACCAATGGAATCCAGTTTGTTTCTCTGCCTAATTTGAAGTGCTGGGGGATGGGTCTTCAGGACCCAAGCCCAGCTTCCCCACCTGGCATTCTCCAGTGAGCCCTAAGTTCATTGGATAACTTTGGGCCAGATAAGGACGTTCAGTCTAACCTACGTCAAAAGGATTCTTGTAAAGAGGAGGAGGAGGAGGAGGAGGAGGAGGAGGAGGAGGAAGACTAGGTAAATGTCTTGGGTTTCTAGCAGGACAAACCTCAGATAAGCAATATAACATAGAAATGAAAAGTTTTCAGTAAAATAAAATATTGACCTACCTTATCTGGTTGTTGTAAATATTACATCAAGAGAATATATATGACATATTCTGTGTGCTGAAAATAAAATTTCTATCTATCTTTCAGGATAGCACCCTTTAATCACATTAATGGCTGGGTTAATTAACTGGCATTTACATTGATTAATCAGTGGAGGCTGATTTTATTCACTAAGGGTTGACACTGAAGGGCATCTGTTCTTTTGCAGAGAATATTTGGGTTGTGATGTGTTATTAATGTAATAGAAAAAATCAATTTTTAAAATGTATTTATATATTAAAGAAGTCCTTCTCATAAATGATGATTTGGTAAATTATGTGCTCTCTCAAAATTTCTTTGAACAACCCCTGGCCTTGGACTGGGCTGGATCCTCTCCTAGTTCATTTTTTGGCTTGAAAATATAGTTTTAGGTATGGGAAGCATGGCTCCCACAGTCTACATTCTTACTTTTTAAAAAGGAGAAAGGACCCTTTTTCATAGCCACATCCCTTCCTTTTTGCTGATGTTTTGGTCTCCTTCATTCCTTTTCTAAGCATCCCAACCAATCAGGGTTCTCACACTGGCCAGGATGACATCACAAGGCTAGGAAGCTAATCAGGGTTGGCTGCTTCCTGGTGTCCCTCAGGGCAAAGAAAGGCTATTTGGAGTGCAAGCTACAATTCCTGTATGCATGATCCTCACCAATCAGGGGTCTCATCAACAGCTGTCTCTGAACTACTGACCCCACTGGGGTCCTTGGCAGCTTTCCTAGGCTCAAAGGACACAAGGACAACCCCTTTCTCTTTGTGCCACTCACTGGTTTTGAAAGCGTTCCCTTGGCTAGAACTTTATCTTCCATGAATTGTCTGATCCCCCCATAGATCACTCTGAATTGCTGGTCACTGCCACATCTGGCAGCAGCAAAGCTCTTTCATTTAACTCTATGCCCCATGAAGAAGTTTTCCATTTCCCTGTTCACCTACCTCTCCTTTGCCACTTCAGGACCTAAGCAGTGGGAATCTACAGCTGGAGCACCAGGAGGGAGATAGAGGTCTTGGTGAGATGCAGGAAAGCCAGAGGCAAAGGCGAAGTCAGGAACATGTGGGGGGGCAGGTGCTGGAAAAGGTGCAACCCCCACAAAGAGGACCCCAGCAAAGCCAGGCAGGGCCAAACAGGCTTTATAGCCCCATGGGGATCCAGTTGCTTCCCATGACTGCAGCGACTCCAAACCCTGAAAGCACTCACAGGCCTGGTCCCCATCCTGCAAAGACTTGCTAGGGGAACCACATTACCTGCTCTATCAAGCCACTGAGAATAGGGGTGGGAGCTACCCTGCAGATCCTGACCCCAGGCTCTTTTGTGTGCCCCTGCAGGGCAGCTGAGCCAGTGACCCCAGGAGACCCTGCCGGTGGCTCTGCAGTTTGGCCAATCCCTGCCCGAGGCATTGTTATTACCCAGCGCTTTGGCAGCGGGTAATACAGATGTCGATCTGACAAAAGCATTCATGGGGACAGGACAGCAAATCATGTCCACCCCACCTGTGCCGTCTCCTGCTACCAGGCCTTCATCAATTGTTGCACAAACCGCTTTGCCATCATCAAGAGCAGCCATTGCAATCCACCACAAAGGTTAATGATCTCCTGACAAGGGCAAGAAGATTCACGGATTCTCAAGTTTGTCGACCAAAAGAGGGAAAAGGGGACACATGATGGACAGTCCAGGGGGCTGGGAGACCGCAGTGGAGCAGCTAGCTAGCTTGGTTTATTATAAAGTTGGGGCAGGGGGCAGAAGCAGGAAGGCATGAAAAGGTTATGCACAGATGACAGCTGCTGATTTGTAGCTCCTTCTCACCCCCACATCTCTTTTTAATAAAAGGTGCACTGGGAGATGAGCAGTCAAATAGCATCAGATGCCTACAGTGGCAGTGCAAAAAGGTCCAGGGTTCAGGCCCTCTAGACAATTTTTTTAAAGGCTAATTTCCATGTGTTCTGAAGTCTTTGTGTGTCATTCAAGGAGCCTGTCCCTCAAGGACAGCCCTATTTGTAACAAAGGACTTATGGATAGGAAAGAATTGCTTTGCTTTGCTGTGGTTTGATTTGATTTGATTTCAGGGGGAAAAATCAAGCAGAAAGATTTGAGGTGTGGGCAGGTTGTAAACCCACGTGAGCCAGAAGCCGCTTATCCATGGGGATAAGATAATCCGAGCCTCTGTACCTTTATGCACTGAGTGTCCATGGACAAGGCAGAGCATCCCAACATTTGGGGCTCCCAAGGAAGCATTCAGGGATCTGGTCCTTGCTGGCTGACTGCTCACAGCTCCTCTGAAACCAAGCCAGGGAGGCAGAGTTTTAATTCCATTTGTAAATTGTCCCTCTAAAGAGACGTACTCCTTCTGGTGGCAAACTGTCTCTTAGGAGG
Organism: Varanus komodoensis; assembly: GCF_004798865.1. Taxonomy (NCBI): domain Eukaryota; kingdom Metazoa; phylum Chordata; class Lepidosauria; order Squamata; family Varanidae; genus Varanus; species Varanus komodoensis. The sequence continues at coordinate 581,712 of NW_025336587.1, read as the reverse complement.
AAGCATGGGAGGGGGTGTCAGTTAAGCCGGAAGTGCTGTATAACTCTCATTTATGCATAATAAGCAATTACGAAGCCCATGGCTGAGCACAACTGCAAGCGTGCTATTCAATTTATTACATTAGACACAGAGAGGAGATAGTGGATGGAGAGATAGTTCTCCTAACCATAGAATGGTGGCTAATTTAGGACGGGGAAATGGAAAACTTCTTCATGGGGCATAGAGTTAAATGAAAGAGCTTTGCTGCTGCCAGATGTGGCAGTGACCAGCAATTCAGAGTGATATATGGGGGGATCAGACAATTCATGGAAGATAAAGTTCTAGTCAAGGGAACGCTTTCAAAACCAGTGAGTGGCACAAAGAGAAAGGGGTTGTCCTTGTGTCCTTTGAGCAGGCTTCTGGGAAAACCCCAGTAGCCACTCTGGGACAAAAGCACAATGGGGATAGCTGAGAAATAGGTTTCTGTTGGTGCTGAAAATGGGTGCATTGGCCTGTTTAGTGTGTTGGGACCAGTGCCTCCTTCACAGCATTTTTGCACTGGTGCCTGCAGCCCATTCTCAAATTCCAAATATGTTCCTGGCCCAGAAACATTGGCCTGAGAAAGGACTTTGATCTGACTTAGGTTCTTAACCTGGCCCTCTACAGTCTTCAAAAGATGGTGTATACTGCATATTGGAAAAATGCAGGTACAGTTCATAAAAATATCCCCCAACCTTCCACGATTACTAAAACAACAGCCAAATCAGTAAAATACCTATTCTGCTGGCAAGATTTTTTTTTACAATGCAAGGGGCTCCTCCCTTCTAATATCAAAGTAAACTTCTCAAACAGCTTCAGCTACTGGATAGTATAGAAACAAAATAAACAATATTATTCCTTCATTCCTGCTTATATATTTATGTACTGGGTATATCCAAACTCTCCATTTTGGTTGTTCTCAGAGCTATTCTAGATCCACTCAGTTTCTGATATTGGCACAGTTAACTTTCCAAACTGTGACAAAAATAGCTTCCAGCTTCTTGTACAGGGTCACAATTTTATTTTCCCAGAATTCCCTCATTGTTTCAAGGCACCCTTGGGAAAAGAGCAGCCCCTGTTGGCTGCAATACCCCCCCCCCCCCCCAGAGATATAAATCTGGAGCATTTTGCCAATGGTGGTCCACCAGGTGTGAGTACTATGTGGCTTGTTGCTACCATCAGAGAAAAAGCACCCCCCATTGAATACCCATTCATCATCCATTGCAGAATTTGGGCCCCCTTTTCACTTATAAGTGAAAAATAAGTGCCATTTTTCACTTATTTGAAAAATGATTCACACCCCAGCCAACCAAAGAAGGAATTTGATATTGCATCTCCTTTGAAATAGCATCTGAAATTGCTCTGGTCTTTCCAATTTCCTTCTATATTTGTGAAGGATTTCCCAGTCCTTCTTTCTCTCCCCTCTTCTCTGTGAAAACTGTAAACCATTACCCCGAGGCAATTGAAACACCCTCCGTTACCCTTAATTAAAGGAGCTCAGGTCCGAGGGTTTCTAAGCAGTCCCTTGCCTTTCTCCACCGGGGCCAAAGCAAAATGCCAGTAGGTTGAAAGGGACAGCAAGAAAGAAAATGAAGAATCTCTTTGAAATTTGACAGCATATCACTACCTGGAATGCCTCACATACTTGGGGTTTTTCTAAGCCTGGCACTCAGCAACAGGTGGAAAACTGCTGCAGTTTCTGATCACTCCAGAATAGGGGACAAACTTGAAAGAAACCAGTGATTTTTTTTTTTTTTTTTGGTTTGCTTTTGTTTTGAGCTTCTTGTATGCCTTCAGAATGAAGAAGAGAAAGGACAAGTGGAGATTAAGGGATTCTATGACAAGAATTATGATCTGATTCTTTCAGGCATCTCTGTCTATCACTGTCTGTCATCAATATCCAGTTATCCACTGATGCATTGCAAGCAGTGGGCACAACCTGGTCAGCAGTCAAGTGTCAGCACCATGGACAGGTCCCACTACATCTCAGGGGCTGCATGCACAGGTAGGGCCAGCTGTTGCTTCAGCAACTATCCAGACTAGTCATTAACCCTTTTATTAAGCAGCAGCTCAGTCTAGGGAGCTGCTCCACCATCAGGAATGGGAACAAGATCCCCCTAAAATCTGCCTTCTTTCAGATGAGTATGCCCATCCAAAGATCTTCAGAAGAGACCCTTCTTTCTGTGCCACCACCTTCAGAGGTACTTTTGGTGGTGACTCAGTAAAAGTTTTCTCCCAAGCCATGCAACTGCCTGCAAGTTGCATGCAACTTGGCACACATGGAAATAATCATAAAAGCTCAGCCCACTTCTGACTCTCAAGTCAACAAGGCGACCAAACATCCCCTAAGGGCAGGTGAATTGAGCTTCTCCTGGTTGACCCTCCCGAAGTAGCCCTGGCTCCCAGAAAAGAAGCCTGCTAAAGAACTAATAGCAATATTGTTCAGGTGGGAGTGCTTCGTTAGAGGTAGCCAGTCAATGAATGATGGATGGTCAGCAGGAACTGTTGCAGTGGGGCAGCAGCAACTGTAGCAGCGGGGAACCTTGCGGGACCCCAAGCTGAGACAGGTTGCTGAACTTGAGGAATTGTTGCTTTGATCTGACCCAGGAAAGGCAGTTTTTATTTACTTATAGAGATCATCAAATATAATCAACCCATCAGGGCTGCCCTTGATGAAACACATAATCCCCCATCATCCCCTGACTGAAAGCATAATTGAGTGTCCAGGCCATTTTAATAATGGCCTCTCACTGCTCACTTTGGGTTGTAAGTTACAATTCAGCTCTGAAAACAAATTCACTTGTCAGTCATGAAAAAAGAAAACAGCCATTAAAACTTGAATCAAGTGGGGAAAAAGCCCGGCCTTGCACATCACCCTCAAGATGGCTTAAAATCAAATAATTGCATCCTACATGGATTGTCACTTTGTCGGACACTAAAACAGAAGGGTGGCTTCATTCCTGTTCAAATATGACTGTCACAGATGATGTGACTGGTGTAATTGTAGAGTTTAGCTTGAAAGCAGAGCCTTTCTCGAAAAGACAGTCCAAAAGGTGGGCTGGGTGGGGAAGATGGGAGATGGGAACATCATAGATTCCGAAGTGGCAGTGACTGAGATGAATATCTACTTAATTAGTTAATGAGATTTCTGGTTCTGTGGAAGGGCAGTTCAGATAACATGAGGGTGACAACTGCAGATACTTGTGCAGAAGGAGAGGACAACAAAATGCATGAGTTGGAATCTGTATATTTCTATACTTAATATTGTTGCTGTATCCATTTCCTTTCTGCCTGCACTGCCCACCTCATTTACAATGACATATAAACACAACCAAACCACAATAGTATGGCCCAACCCTCATCTCCTCTGAACCCTTTTGCACAAATGTCTCATAATGTCAGTATCTCTAGGGCCTTTCTTACCCATCATTAAAAAAAAAATACAATCCCAGAATCTGGAATTTTCATAACCATTCTGTAGCATCTCTGTAGCTAAGCCAATGACTGAAGGGGAAGCTCCTTCAATCAACTGAAGCCAACACTTTTAGAGTTCCCAGCCCAACAATAAATCTTTGTTCTTTTCATGGGTTATGCCTGGCTAATCAAGCCATAGATAATTAACCATAAATATGAAACAATGATCTGTTGTTGGGCTGTGAACTTTGGGTTAAAATGTAATGGACTATTTGTGGTTAACAAACTATAGTTCGGTAGTAAGTCCATCTTCAGACAACACAATAACTCACATTTTAGCAACAATCTATGGTTAAATGGGGATGCAGGTGGTGCAGTGGTTTAAACTGCTGAGCTGCTGGGCTGGTTGATTGAAAGGTCGCTGGTTCGAATCTGCACAACGGGGTGAGTCCTGCAGTTCTCAAGTGAGTCCTGAGAACCTTGCAGTTCAAAAGCATGCAAATGCAAGGAGATGAAAAGGTGCCACTTCGGTGGGAAGGTAGCAGCATTCCCTGCACCTCGGTGTTTGGTCATGCCGGCCACATGACCACAGAGATTGTCTGTGGACAAACGCCGGCTCCCTCAGCCAGGAAACAGAGATGAGCACTGCCCCCTACAGTCAGGCATGACGGGACTTCACGTCAAGGGGAAACCTTCACCTTTTTATGGTTAAATGACAATCCATACTCAACTCAGCAGTGCATTTTCTGAATCCAGTGAATTGCTAGGAAGATTTCAAAGACCATAAGCTGTAGTTTTTTGTGAGGTTTGCCCCCAACCCCTTTGTTACATTTATCTAATCTTGGGGAGAAACTGATTACAAAGATGATTCAGAGTTAGCTTGGGCTTTGCAAATCAATGCACAGTTCAAGAGCAGGATTGTATCAGCAGAGCAATGCAACCTTCAGCCTCCCATGAGGTCAACCAGTTGCCCCAGGAAGAAGTCCAGGCCAGGGCACATCCCCACAGGTGCTTCCCAGAGCTGGTGTGCATTGGCATGCCACCTTGATACTGGAAGGACCATGCCCTGCCCATGTCTCGCAGGTGTGGAATGCTCGATCATCTGTGATTTTGCCTCACCCCCTTGGGAAGCTGTCCAAGCTGGAGCCATCTCTACCTGGGTTGAGCAAAACTGTCAGTTCTGGTTTTCTCAGTTTCTTGTTTCTCCTACCTTAAGTGCATTTCATCTCAAATGCTCCCCATTTCTCCAGACAGAACCAGTCTCCAGACCGATTCATCTCCAACTTTGTGATTCTTGTTTTAAAGAGTCTGCGTGATAATCCATAAGCATTTTTGTGCACATTTCTCTTTCAATATGTGTGGTTTGTCCTCATGCTCAGTTTTTGCCAAAGCCTTTCCTTAGGGTTGTTCAATCATCCCCTGCTCCCAATAACATTTTTATATGCATTTTTTAATTAAAGAAGGAGGTTCAGAAAAGTGCAAATGTGAAAGGATTGCTGAATTTTGGATTGCTTAGATAAGTCTGCACCAAAATGCCATTGCTTTTCTCCCCCATTCCTAATGCATCTCCATCAGTTTCAATCAAGGCCTCCCAGCTCTTACCTCTCTTGCATTAGAAGAACTAGAGCATCATAGCCATAAAGAAAACTCCTGCCTTTACAAGGAGGGTGTTGGAGGAAGAAAATGCCTGCTCAAGGCGGAGGACTCAATATTTTTATTTGTTCTTTCTCCAAATAAATTGAGATGTATTTGTGAAAGTGTCAGGCCGAGCCCGCAGGAATGAAACTATAAAACAAGAAAAGCTGCTCCGTGCCTAGATGACAGACAGTCCCAGATTAATGTACCGGCATTTTTATGGTCTGTTAACAACTGATATGGTTTTTAAATATATTATCTTCCATTCTATTGTCTGTCATTTTCAAAACCACCCCTGCCTTTTGTGTGTGCTTTTAAGAGGTGCTTCTGGAATAATCAGAAGAGAGGCTACATTCTTTATATATATATTAGTGTTATTACTTTTTGTCATTTTCCCCATAGATAGATCAAGACTGTTTTGTGCACTCTCTCTCTTGATCTTTCCCCATCAGGTAACATTTTCCCACGATACCTTTACGGGTAATTTACCCTGAAATCTATTGAAACGTCTTTAATTCTTGAAGCTTACAAAAATCCTTCAGTGCTATCAGAACAGGATATTTATGCATGTTATTGTGTTGGGCGTGTGCATCCTGTCAGGTTCCAGGCACGTGTGAGGGAGGCTACTTGTTCTGGCGGGTCTGACAACTCAGATTCCAAAGATGAGATTGTTTTTGAAACAGTTCAAGCCCCAGCTGATGTCTGAGGTCCTGAGGCTCCTCTGGATTTGATGTCTGAGGTCCTGAGGCTCCTCCGGATTTAGATATGGAGAGGAATAGCCCAAGGCCAGAGGAAGGGACTGGTCTACTGGGCTGTGAGATCAGGGAGGTGTTGCAGGCCAAAGGAGGAGATGTTAGAACGGGTAGTTTTTCTGATGGGGAAGTCCCACTTCCTGAAGAGGTAGACCTGATAGCTGGACTTCACCCCTTAAGGAGTGGCCCAATTGGGTGCACAATGGGAAGAGCGAAGGTGCGCTCGCTTTTGCAGTGCCCCTCCCCCTGGGGGCAAGATGCAGGAGGGTTTCTCAAGGGAGTTTCAGGTAATGATCGGCAGAAAGGGGTCTACATTTCACTTTGTGTATGCTCAGAGACTTGAATGCAACAGTAACGATTATGATTTACTTATTTATTCATTTGACTTTTAGATCACAACAGGCTTTCACATCCTGACCCACAAAGCTCTTTATTTATTTTTATATTTATAGCTGCTAAGTAGTTTATTATTCCCCTTATAAGAGAAGGGGACACATCTCTCTGCATTCCCTCCTTCTCCTTGGCACCGTTGAACCTTTCGTAAAACAGCAACATTGTCAGAAAAGGGGGCAGAGGGAACTTGTCTTCCTCCAGTTGTTGTTGGACTGCAACCCCTGCCCACATGGCCAGTGGGTCAGGGATGATGGGAACTGCAGTCCAACTAGGCCACAGAAGACTGAACCTGGATCTAAATTGCATGGGCTCCAGAGCTGAGGAGAGTGTCATGGGGAGGCTTCCAGGTCCCACCAGAGACACAAGATTTGGGCTCCCTTTTTTAATATGGTTTTTCCCTGGTGGACCAGGTCTAACAAACATTTGAAATGAGTGCCATGTTTCCCAAACAATTATCCTTCAAGGGGATTATGGGAAATTAAAAGGGAGGCTGTGAGTGTGCCACTTCAGCCAATACCAGGTAGGACTGTGGGACACACTAATGGATACCTACCAGAAGCTGGTTCGCCCACAGCTCCTTCAAGTAGGAGCTAGGATGGGGATCCAGACATTCCATGCTATTGATCTGCTTCTTCAAGCAGGGAAGACAAAATGAAAGCCATTACTCCAAAAAGCTTTGCACAGATGCAGCCGGAATGAAACATCTGGGCACGACTTGCAGGCATCTGGCAAAGAGCAACATTTCAGGCTGAGCATGGTGACATTCGTGGAGAAAAAGGCTGGCCAGTGCCAAATTCTTCCCTGCTCCGTCTGCTGTTCCCAGCTAGGCTGCCTCAAGGCACCCCAGGAAAGCTCTTGATTGGAACAAGGCGCAAGAAGACAAACAGATTGGGCTTAATGGAAGGGGAGGGTCAGACACAGGGCCAACATGCTCTTGCCCTGTGTGTTTCTGTGTATTTAACAGGCCTCTCTTTGTATTCCAGCAAGAGATGATGTGACAGGGATGAGGCCAGTCTTGGAATGCACACAACACTCCTCTACTAGCAAATACAGGTGGTGAAAGCTGACAGAGTTATAGTAAAACCAAAGTCAAACCAAGAGGAAGGTTCTGGTATGCTTGGGGCAATGCAGAAATTTGCAGAAGTACGAAAAATCAAGCCCATACCCCAAAGCATGGCAAACCTGCTTGTTGGTTTGAGTGGATGGCGTTGGAATGAAAAACCCATGGATAGGGCAATGGAATGTTCTGGAAGAGTGCATGGCTGGCTGAAAAAACATGCAAGAATGTTAATTCCCTGCTACAACATATTGTTATACCATGTTTCAAAGCATGCGGGGTGCCATGGGCTGGGTTTTCCTCCCTTTGTGCATTCAAGGCTGTTTCTTTGCAAGAGCTTGCTATTCACTGAAGTACATTCAATAAACTCAGTCCCCACAGCCATGCACACACAGAACAGTACATTGTGCCCAGCCTAGCAACTACGTCCTGGAAGCCTCCTTTGGAGTAAGTCTAAGCCCTATCCCTGGGAGTTGGAGGGTCATCTTGGAAGCGAACATGCCTTTTCTATGTATGCCAGCCCTCTCGTTGGCTAGCCCTCCTCTCCCAGTGCTGCATCATGGGTTCAACAGCTGCACCAGCTTTGGCTCTGAGAACTCTCCTCACATGCCCTGTTGGACATCTTGGTAATTCAGCACCTGGAAGGAAGGAATGGCTTAGAGATGAGCTCCTCCACTTCTCCCTCACAAAATCCAAAGCCCTGAATTCTCAGGCCCCCTTTGCCTTCTCTGGCGTGAGTCCAGGCTGGCATGGTCTAGCAATGCCCCCCTCATGACTAACAGAGGGGACTGAAGTACAATCAAGGGATTAAATGCAGGGCTCTTCTAAAGCAATGCTTAAACGTCAGGGGTGCAGGATGGAATTGAAGGTGTTTAAATCTGTCCTGTGCACTCTTTGCAGATTTCATTCCATTTTCCTCTCACTGATGGAATCGGTTGCCTTTTCTCCATTCAGAAAATCCCACTCTGGTTTAGGCAATGTGTGCATTGCCTTTTTCCCCAGTGTTCATACAAGAAAAGGAAATGGCACACAGTAGCACAGAGGTTAACCTGCTTTCCATGAAAAGTTGTATTTCTGGATGACTAAATGTGTGTACCATTCTGGAAACAACAACATAGTCCACAGATCCATGGCACTGGGAGGAGCTACTCACTGTGGATTTCACAGGTTGAATTCACAGAAAGCGATGACTCTCAGGTTGCTCTTGGTGGGAGCCATCGGGTAGCTAAAACGGAGAAAATTCAGAGGGTGTGGCCTTTGGGTTTTTTAAGTCTCCTGGTCTGAATCCCCTGGGGATTTAATTATCTCAAGCAGGTCAAGAGCAAAGGCACATGGTGCAAGAAAGTTATAATTAATTAAAACATTCCTTTTATAGTCTGCTTTTCTTCCTCTTGCAAGGCATCCAAGTCAGCTTACAAGGTACCCTCCTCTCCAATTTCTTCTTGCAACAACAACCCTGTGAAGTAGGTTTGGCTGAGCAGCTGTGACTAAGTCACCCAGTGAACTGCATGACTAAGAGGGGATTCAGACCTGGATCTTCCCACTCCCAGAATTGAACTACCAGGCACTACAGGCTCCTAGTTCAGTTCTTTGTCCGGCCAGCAGAAAGCTGATGGCAATGAAAAAGAGGGCACAAGTCAAATGTCAAGGATGGATAATCAGAAATTCAAGGGTTTTCCAGGATGAAATCAGAGACGGGGGTGAGGCCAAACATGAGATTGGTCACGAATGATGGCGTTCCAAAAGCCGCACTGGTGGAAGTTGAAAGGCTGGTATCACAGAGTCAAGGGGAAAGATAAAGGAACTGTAGCAGTGATGTGCCTCCTCTCCCTTCTCTCACATTTCATATTTTTTTTCCTCTTGCAAGGAACCCAGAATGTCTTACAATTTTATCCACACTGATTCAGTAAGCTGGGTTGGGCAGAAAGTCAGCACCTGACCCATATCAGCCAGGGAGCTTCGTGGATGAAGGTGGCCTAGAGCCCAGATCTCCTGAGTCATAAAAGCCTCAAAACAGAAGTCACAAAACTACCAGATGATCCGTGGTTGAGGGAAAAGTGGCACGGCCATCTGGGTAACCCAGAATACTGGATCAGGACCTTTTGCTGTTGGGACTTGGCCTGTGGTCCTGAGGTTCAAAGGACGGTTCCTGATCTTCTGAACTGTGCTAGGCTCTGATTTTACATGGCAGGCCTATGGTTTGACAACTCTGCTGTTACACTTGATGGGCAGTGTGCATGCTTCAATAATCTTTGTTATTAACTAACTAACTAAAATTTTCAGGTTGTGGAAAAAGGAGCTGCCTTCTTTCAGAATTAGGGGACATCAAAGAAAGTTAGGGCACAGTTTTATGCCCAATTGATGCAGTCTAGCCAATCATACGGGATCTCCTACACTCACTAAGGCATCAAAGATGGAAACCAGTGATCTGGCTTCTGCAGATTCCATGAACAACAACAACAACAACTCCTCCTCCTCCACCATGTTCTCCTCCTACTCCTGCTCCACCACCACCATGTTCTCCTTCTCCTCTTTCTCCACCATGTTCTCCTTCCCACCATTTCCTCCTCCTCCTTCACATTCTCCTTCTCCTCATCCTCCATCATGTTCTCCTCCTCCTCCTCCATGTTCTCCTTTTCCTTCTCTTTCTCCTTCTCCAACATGTTCTTCCGACCATGTTCTCCTTCCCACCATCTCCTCCTCCACCATGTTCTCCTTCTCCTCCTCCTCCACCACCACCACCATGTTCTCCTTTTCCTCCTCCTCCTCCATCATGTTCTCCTTCCCACCATCTCCTCCTCCTCCTCATGTTCTCCTTCTCCTCCTTCTCTTCCATCATGTTCTCCTTCTCCTCATCCTTCTCCTCCTCCTCCA
>NW_025336587.1:464590-571469 GCF_004798865.1 Varanus komodoensis | reverse complement strand
TACTTCATACCATATCCTCCACCTCCTCCTCCACCATGTTTTCCTCTTCCTCCATCATTTTCTCCTTCTCCTTCTCTACCATGTTCTCCTTCCCACCATCTCCTCCTCCTCCTCTTCCTCCACCATGTTTTCCTTCTCCAACATGTTCTCCACCTCCTCCTCCACCATGTTCTCCTTCTCACCATCTCCTCCTCCTCTTTCTCCTTCTCCTCCATCATGTTCTCCTCCAACATGTTCTCCTCCACCTCCTCCTTGTCCTCATGGTTGCCTCCTGCACCAACATGTTCTCCTTCTACTCTTCTCCTCCTTCTCCTTCTCCTAATGGGGTAATTTGCCATAAATTTAGTCATAGAAAAATAAAAAAGGAAACAGCAACAATAATATGCAGTTGCCAAAAATAATGTGCATTCCCCACCCCTGAGGAAAAAGTGTGAAAATGTGCATTTTCATGCATGAGAATTTGCATATTTTGTGGATGGTAAATTTGATCACATGCAAATATCTGCAAATGGAAAATATGATTCCATCAATGAGAAGAGAGATGAATAAAAGGCACCTGAGAATTTCTGGAGTGTTGACAGAATGGTTTTAACATGTATCTGTTTTGACTAATGCCTGTACCAAAAATACTACAGAAGTGTTTGTAATGATGAAGGATTCTGAATTCATGGTTTCCACTCAGGAACCCAGGCCAGCTGATTTGTCAGACTCCCCAAAGATATTTGGGCTGGAAGAATTTTGGAAGCATCCCTTCTTACGACCCTCATGCAGCATCCTTGCAGCATCCTCCAGATACACCCTCACTCTGGTTTGTTTGCCAGGTGCTCAGCCGCCTGACTGAATCTAGCAGGCATCTGTGTGTACCGAGCCTAGAAGGGGTTGGTAATGGATGTATGTTTGCGTACATAATTTTCTCAAAAGGCTTGAATTGCTGTGTTCTAAATTACATTAGATTGGAAGAATAAAGATGCCCTTTCTGATGCACCAGGGCTGCACCAAAGATAATGAAAGGGAACAGGAGCCTGATAAGGATGAGAGATCGCTTCCCTCACAGATAAAGTGCTTCCCACATGAAGAGAATTTGGAATGAAAAGGCTTATGAAAGGGAAACAAAGTAAACAGGGAAAATCACTGTTTAAGGAGAGATAAAATGACACCAATGGGGGTGGGGGAGTCGAATGGTGTGGAAAGCACTCTAGAGAGAATAAAGGAAGAAAATAGGGATGGCGCAGCCATTTCAGCCTCTCAAGGAGCTGTCCATGGTGCTGGAAAACCGGTGCTGCCGATTTCAGCACCATGGACAACTCCTTAAATGGCCGAACTTCAGCCTGGAGTTCATCATCCTCTTAGAGCTGAAGAGTGAGGTGAAGTAGAAGGCAGGAGTGTACCAGAGCTTGTGAGAAATTCCTTTCATCAACCTCTTTCCTTCACCCTATTTGCAAAACCTGGAGCAGAATAGCATTTATAGCCAGAAATCCATACATTTCCAAGCTAGTGTTCTGGTGGGAGCAGTGGACAATGTTCATACATTTGGAAAAGGTGTGACACAAAGTGCATGGTTTTCAAAAATGCATGCAAAGATACTTGAGGGTGCAATCCAATCAGGATGCTCAAAACCATTTCAAAACTGAAGAATTATGGGTATTCTATTCAGGGCAGGAGGAACACAAAGGTGAGGCCATTTCTGTGCTTGGACATGGAGATTATCTAGTATCCTTGCCCCAACAGTTTTCTCCCCTTCCCATCCCTTGGGATGGCCTCAGAATCACATTTCTAGCACCACGTTAATGGTGTGGCACAAGCAGCATGGAAGGTTCTTCCATGATGGCTGCAGGGGTTAGAGAATACACATCTGGATTTGCAGTGTTGAGGGGACACTTTTCTGCCCTCGAAGGAGAAATTCTTCAGCTATCTAGAGATGTCAGCAGGAGCACGCCCTGAAAAATGTAGGAGTTTAAAAAAATCATATAGATTTTTAAAGAAAAATTGCAAGTGTGTGCAGTCAGGAGAGAAGGTGCTCGGCCTCCAAGGCAAGGCAAGGCGAGGCAAATGCATCTATCTATCCTCCAGGAAATCTTGCTGCTCCTGCAATGCTTCATTTGACCAGGAACCCTTCTGCGTACCTGCCTGCCCAGGGCAAGCGAATTGCTGGCCTGGGTGTCCAGATTCAATCCAGGAAATGAAGGATCGTCTTGGAGAAGGCGGCCATCTGCACTTCTGTGGTTTGCCACAGGGGGAAGCTGCATGTGGAGTTGGCTGCTCCTGCTGGGTGAACAATGAAAGGGCATGATGTGCTTTAGCCATGGCATTGCCAGGATGCTGGGCCCTGGTAGCTGCCCAGGGATGCCAGGTGTTCGTGCCTGCCCTGACTTTTGGGAAAAATGCCCAGGCCATGCAGCTAACAATTAGTCTGGGATGAGTTGCCATTGGTAATTTTGAAAAAGAGCCATTGGTATGAAAACAGTTATTTAAAAAAAAGCCAAGGGTTTCTGTTCTTCAGCTTTGCCACCATTCCTCCACATTGCAGGCCTTTCTGCTCCCAGTCTGCCTCCTCTTTGGGCCGTGCTTAGCAATGTGTTGAAGCCAGTGTTGGTCCTACTCAGAGTCATCCCACTGAATGACTAGGACTTGAGATAAATAACTAAATAAATACATAAATAAATTTTCTGTCTGCAGTAACTGTTATCCCAAGAACCTTGACAGCTCTTTCATATTTAGTAGTCACAGGTACATGCATTCTTCACAAATTTGTCTAATATTTTTTTAACCCCAGCTGAACTGTCATTGTCACATCGAGTTCTTTCTGATGGCAGCCAAGAACCTTAAAAACACACATTCAAACAGACTCTATCTTGGGCCTGTTTAAACAAATTATTCCTGGTTTCAGCACTGCTGGGTTTTGATATATTCTTTCTATGGGTGTTCCTTCCCTCTTCCCTGTCCTTTTACACCAACCATATTTCAATCTTTTGATCTTGGCTCATTTCAGAATTGGATTGGACACATAGCTTTATTTTTAATGCAGGATTCAAATGCCTAAAAATGAACCAATAATTCACCTAGTTATTACAGATGCATGCCATTTCTCACAACCTAGAGGAGTTCCAAAGGGATTCACAAAGAAATAACACCTCCCTATGCTATATACCATCACATAGTCATTAAAAATACACATTTACAAATGCCTCTGTCTAAAAAATCTTGAAAAAGCATTGTGTAGAAAAGAAAACCAGAAAAACAAATAATTACAACTTGAGCTGTTAATTAACATTGGACGGAGCCCAACTGCTTGTAAATTTGGGTCAATACATTTAATGAGGTAGCGCTACAGACATGTGTGCACGCGGGATGATGTTTCAGAGCTTTTATTTTTCCCTTAAACGCAGAAATATGGGGCTATGACACTCCGTATGCCATATGGACAACCTTTTCCCTTCTGAGACTTGTCTCCCTCCCTCCAGCTTTCCTACACATACACATGTTTCCTACACATACGCATGTATGTGGGCTTTCCCCCCTTCTCCTTACTGGTATGTGGGGTGTGTGTTAATCATATAGTCAGGAAAGGGGTAGGTCTTCCCACATTGGCAGCTGTGTTGCCAACGCTTTGCTTCTCTGGTTTTATTCTGACATCTCAAGGAGCCATCCACAGGGCCACTCTTTCTCCAGAGAGATGCAGCCCCGTAGAGAGCTCTTTAAAAGTTCACACGGCAGTCTGTTGTGGGCATTCATTGACCCACGGATATTGGGGTCATGGCCACTATGGTCTTTCCCCTTCTCCCCACATGTATGTGGGATGAGTGTTCATCAAACGGGGTGTATCTCCTGAGGTATGTAGCTTTCCAGTGGAGGGGACATTGATGAAGGACAGTGTTGATGGGATTAAAAACACAAAGGGAAACAAAACCAGGAGCTTGCCTGGATGTTGCTACACCAGAGAGCAGAAAGAACCCTGTTTCGGCTTACTTTCGCCTTGTGGTGTTTTCAAGGGTTGTGAGTCCATTAGTTGACACTCAAATGTTACAGCCAGTTGAGATCTGTACAGTTATTTGTGTGTGTGTGTGTGTGTGTGTGTGGAGAACACAGGCAGGGGGATGGGAGAATGGGGGGAGGGGCAAGTCTCCTGTCATCCACTCTTATTAGCAAAGCGCCAACATTCCCTCCATTGTGGAGAAGTGCACGAAACTTAGCAACACATCGTCCGCGCCGTTGCTGCCATGGCAACCCATCCTGAGGTCGGTGACAACAGCAATGGGATATACAAAGTGCTGTTGATGCAGGGGGAGGGATGAGAATAAAATAAAACATTAAAAGACCCCCTCCCCCACCAATGCATGTTTCTTTGACCCAAAAACTTCCCACTGCCCTCAGCTGCTCTTAGTCCAAACCTCCGTCAGCCCAGCGAGAGGAAATGGGTGTCATGCCACAGAGATTGCCTGAGATTTTGGGAGGGTGTTTTGCATGTATGAGGGAACCGTGTGTATGAACATTTTTGTGACTGAGCAAAAATTCCTATAGATGACTTCTTTGACAAAAACTCAGGATGGGCTGATTCCTCCCAGCCCCCATTTCAAAATATGTTATTGAACAACACTGCAGGTGGCACATTATTGCAAGGCCTGCCACAACCCTCAGCTTTCCCTTGGGTCATTTTTTAGGGAAGCTTCTCCATGCTAGAATCCTTTTCCCTCCACTTCCTTATTTGTCAGCCAATTCACCTTGCCTTGTTGCCCTATGAACATCAAGGTTCTAGTTCTCAGTGTTCAATCTGTCCATCTCTCTATTAATACTCTAAGGATGGTGAAGCGAAGCTGTGATGCAGACAGGGCTCAGGGTAAAGGAATCACAGGGTAGTTTTCTTATCCTGCCCCAAGTACCCTGCTTTACTTCCAGTGAATACCAATTTGTAAAAATGGAATGGGTTCAGAAAAGGACTATGCAGCACTTCAACAAAATGGAAAGCAAATCCTGTTGAAAAGGTGAATGCAGCTCTTCTCAGTCTGGAGAAAGGAAGACCGAAAGGGGGATATAAGGGTCCTCTTCATGTTCCCCAGTGGGTTCTCACAGAGAAGAGGGCAAAGGCCTGTTTGCTGCTGCCGTCACAGGGGACTGCAGGGCTGCATCTCTGGGGCCTGGAAGAATTCATATAAGCAGGACATGAGAAAGAGCATTCTGACTGTGAGCAACATGGCATCAGATTCTGTTCCCTGATGGCCATCTGCTGCAGATGCTCTAATTCTGGGCAGCACCCATGCAGTGCCGTGGTGAGATTATTAGACTGCACCGTGAGAGACTTGGGTTCGAATTCCCACCAGGCTGTGAAGCTCAGTGGGTAGCTTTAGACCAGTCACTGACTCTCTGCCCAGCCTCCCTTGCTGGGCTGTTGTTGTCAGGAAAAAATGGGAAAAAGGAGAATCTCCTAAGCCACTTCGGGTTCTGGGCAAGAGGAAGAAAGGTGGGAGAGAAACATAACTGAGCTATTTGTCTTGCTCTCAAATGTAATGGGCAGAAGGCTTGGTGGCTTGCAGAAAAGGCCTACTGGAGTTCTTACACTCCCAAAATTGATCTTGGAAGCTTAGGTGGGTGAGGATTAAGTGGATGGCAGTTGGGGGTCTGAGCTCACTTGGATGAGTGTGTTTCTCTCTCCGCTAAAAGGTCTGGTGACCCAGAGCTGATGAGGGTCAGGAGGGCAGGCAGCACCGCCCATCCCCACCCCAAGGGAATGCTGCCTACAAATAGATTTAAAGTCTGCTATAAAGGGATATCGACTTCCTTCCACAGAGCTTGACCTGATAGGGAAGTATTGACTGGGGGAGATGGACAGGCCAGGAGCTTCCTGGAAGTCAGAACACTCACCTTTGCATTCACATCAGAAAGATGCTGGCATGGATAGCAGTCCCTTTGGAGATGCTCTGCTCCATTTGTTTGGCAGCAAATGACAAATGCATCCAAGTAGGGGTGACAGGTTCAATGTTCATCATTTCAGAAGGAAAGCGGTGGATAATGAATGGGTAAGATGGATGGGTTTCTCATCAGGATGTGATTGGTACCTCCATGGCTGCTGCACAGGCCAGCATCGAAGGGAGGGCTGATCGGGCATCTGACAAGCATCCATGCCCAGCTGGTCCCTCAGATAGGACCCCCCTGGAGGGGGGTCAGTTGCAAGGTGCTTCTTCTCCTGCCTCTGCACTGGCCAAGAACATGGAGATGGTGAGAAAGGAGCTGTAGATCTCACAGCCTCATGTTGCGTCTCTTTCAGTAAAAGAAGTCATGTTGAGGAGCAACAGCAGCTGCTGGTGGTGAGAAGGTCAACTTGCTGGGGAAGGGATCCCATGGTGTGGGCCCCTGGAAAACATGAGCTCCCATTGCTGCAGAGCTGAGTTGGGTGCCCCCCCCCACTTCCCCCCAGAACTAGGAAAAATGGTGGCCTCCACCAATAGCTGTCATTCCGCCATGTCCCATGATATGCCCTATGATGACGGGAGGTAAGAGGAAGGATGAAATGCCCAGGGCGTTCTGGGAAAATAACATCATGACAATTGCTGTTGCCACAGAAGTTAGAGTGAAGGTGGTTTTAATGGATGGCTGGGGCCACTGCCAGTACCCAGCCTGACTGGACTAACATGGGTATCTCTGGGTTCCAGAGGATGACATGAGCAACCAAGGGTCCCCTGGTTCTTCATTGTCTTTCTCCTCTGCTTTTCCCTCAGTTTTCCTCCATCTCTGGATCTTCTTCCTTCTCTTCTGGTTCTTCCTCTAGTTCTGCCTCCTCTTCTTCATATGGTAGCCTCCAGACACTGCTGCCCACCAACTGAAGAACCTCAGAAGAGCCTTGTGGGTTGGACCCAGGGCCCACCTAGCCCAGCATTCAATGGCCAACCAATTACTTGTGAGAACCTGCAAGCAAGATGCATGTGCGAGAGAACCCCAGCTAGAGGAGGCATTCTGCCTCTGATACTGGAAGTAGCATATGTCCATAAGGATTAGCCACATTACCACATTCAGAATTGTTCATCTCATAGTGTCTGTGTGGTAGGATGAGCAATTTAGAAAGGGGAATCTTGTTATTAATTTACTGCACATGCTCCAAAGCTCACCATCAGTTCTGTACTTAATTTGTTGTTGTTGTGTAACTAACAAACTTAGAACTTTGTTCTGAACTTAGTTTGTGCCATCAGGTTGTCTCCAACTTATGGTGACCCTACGAAGGAATCCCCCCCCCCACCCCGTCCTTGGCAGCCCTGGCTGGATCCTGTGAACTCAAGGCTGTGGCTTCCTTTATGGAGTCAAGCCATCTTCTAACCAGTGTTCCTCTTCTTCCGTCTTCAACATTTCCTAGCATGATGGTCTTCTCCAGTAAGTTGTACCATCCCATGATGTGCTCAAAGTACAAAAGCCTTGCTTTTGTCATTTTTGCTTCCAGGGTTTGATTGGATCTAGGACCCCCTTGCTCATCTTTCTGTCGGTTGAGAGTATTTGCAAAGTTCTCCTCTAGCACCATGTTTCAAATGCATCTATTTTCTTCTGCCTGCTTTCTTCACTGCCCAGCTTCCACACCCACACTTGAATTGTTACGTGCCATCAGGTTGTCTTTGACTTACAGTGGCTGTACAAAGCCTTGACTGTCCTGCTTGGCTCTCTTCAACTGAAAGGCTGTGACTTCGTTTATGGAATTGGTCTACTCATATTTGGTCTTTGCCTTCTTTTTCTGCCTTCAACCTTTCCTGGCATGATTGTCTTCCCCATTGTCTTCTCCTTTTCATGAGCTGTCTGAAGTCTGACAGCTTCAGCTTCGTCATTTTTGCTTCTGTCTGAACTCAACAGTGACTCTTGGCTCACTCCAAAGGTGTGTGTTATGAATTGCACCTGAGTTGCTCCAGTGCCCAGTCCCTGAAAGGAGATCTAGATGACTAGGAATTCTTGAGAGACAGGTCCCTGTGGGTACATTCACAAAACAAGCTGAGAGGGAAGCAAAAGGGAAACAGACGAGGCTATGCAAAAAGCAGGGTGAGGCAGTGAATGAAACAGTTTGAAAGGGTAAAGAGAAGAAATAGAAGGAAGCAGGAGCACAGACTGAGGAAGAGCTCAGTGTTTGCAGGCATAGTGTCAGGAAAGCTAAATTTCAGGAGAAGCTAAGGTTGCTGCAGGATATCCAGATCTGCGTTTGCAAAGGAACGGGAAGTGAATAGCAAGTGCTCTCTGCTTAGCAGACATGATGGAATATGTCTAAGGATGTCTTCAAAATTAATTTCCATTTTGATCAAGATTTACCGGGTTTGCACCATCTGGGGCTCACACAGACTTGGTCACAATCTGTGCACAACTGCACTTTAATTAAGGACAGACAAATGCATCTACTTCAACTGATGCTTGCCTTTGGAAAAATAGACACCAAACAATGCACAGATTTTCATGCAAGAGGAAAACAAAGCAACGCTTGCAGTCTGGAATGCACTCAAATGAGGATGTGATTGAAGCTGGAACTGGAAGAACTTTGGTGAGCTTGAGCTTTGCTGATTCTCCCATTGCTAAATGTTTATGAATGGGGTGGATAAGCACCTCATGGGGTGCGGGAGTGTGTGGCTGTGGGGACCAGCCCTCCATGGAAGGTGTCCTGTGGTGGAAGCAACCCTGGGCAGAGGGCCAGTGGAGACAGTGAAATGCTTGACCCAGGCTGAGACGTCTCTTTGGATGAAGACTGTGACATGATGGCCTAAAGAACTTGTGGGACCCCTGGGCTCTAGCAGGATGCTAGGCACCCCTGCCATCAGCAGAGAAGCCACGCTGGGGCCTCCAATGTCGGGGGACCCTGAGGAACCCCTAGATAGGACCTCTGAGGACCACCATCACCTGATGTGTTGGCATCACAGGTTGCTACTCAGAGGAAACCTGGACATCTCAAGAGCCATGGCAACCAGGTTACCTGGGAGTAAAAGGCTCTTGTTCCAGAGGTGCTCAGCAGAGTTCTGGGTGGCCTCTGGAAGCTTATCCATACCAGTTCCTAATTCTGCTCATACTTTTGGACTGGCCATGCCTTGCAGGTTCCATATGCTTGTCCTCTGGCTCTTTGCATCTTGCAAGACTTCCACTGTCTCTGTTCTTCTGACCCTGCCACTTATGTCCTGGAGCAAAGACTCTCTTCTACATGGTCACTGCTGTGGAAAGTGTTGTGATGAGGCTGGGTGGAATCCATCCTTCTTCAGTTCATAGTCTTCTCTTTGTGCTCACCCGTCTTAAAAAGTGAGCTGAGCTGAAAGGAGGTTTGCGAAAGCTCATGGAATTCCAGATGTGCAACTGGCAACCTTCTTCCAGATCATGTGCACAAATGAAGGCTGCAAATTACCATAGATGCAGGGAATCCTAGAATAGCAGAAGAGGGGCAGGGGGCTCAATGCTGGGTGAATGCCACCTGAATGTTTGGTGTTGTCACCAGGAAGTCAGAGTCACAGCTGCAAGAAAGATAGCAGGCTGGAGCCCCAGGGAGCTAATCTTTGGATTTGTGTCCCCTAAATGGATTCCTTGCACAGTTATAATCCCACGTGCATGATAAGGCCCTCTGCCTGCACTGAGAAACTTCAAGCAGCTAGGTTTGGAACCTAAATGCGAAAATATATTTTCTTTAACAACATTCTTCGGACTGTGGAAACAGCCATTGTTAATGGTCAACATGCCCATTGATCTGACCAAAAGAGATGGACTGAAAAAGAGTTGATTAAACCCTTTATAGGATCTGCTGAAATCCCTTTTCTCTCTCAGGCTTCTGTTTATGTCTCTTCTCCCACCTCTTTGGACCTTGCAGGCTCTGTTTCTAAAGCAAGTGCTTTTTTTAAAGCACTTGATAACAATCCAATTTTTGTTGTCCTCTGGCTTTCTCAGCTTTGGCTCATAATATAGATGCAAGCCAGACTAGAAGAGACACATTCGCCTTCCTAGTCCGGCAAGGGAGATTCGTGGGTGGAAACTGCCTCTGGTCGTGACTTATTGCAAACCCGCTGAGTGTATCCATCAGGGATTTCTCCAGCTTGCTCAGAATGTCAGCACAGCCAAGGCCACTTCCGAATCCCATCTGCTTTTGTCTCTGGCCTTCCAACGGACTCCAAAATGCAGCTCACCAGACGAGACTACGAGGAAGCAGTTCCACTAAGAGCATGGTGCTGGCATGCGGTTCAATTCTGCAGGATTGTTGTTCCTTACAAGCTGCACACGAGCCAGTGGTGCAATCCAGCAGCAGAAAAGGCTGATGCAATTTTAGCCTGTACAGTCCTTTCCACAACACACAAGGCAATAGTTCTAGCACAGACAGATGTCAGCTGCAGGGCTATATCCTATTCTAAGGTCTGCAGTGCAGGGAGGATTTAGATAAAGTGGACTGGATGAAAATGGCCAATGGTTTGGGAAACAAGCCTATGAAAAAATGTTCAAGCAGCTGAGTTGAGCTTGGAGAAGGGAAGACTGACCTGGCCCTTGATTTTTCCATGGGGCAGCTGGGGATGGAAGACAAAACAATGCCTGAGCTCATGCAAGCCCTCTGGTTCCTATGGGGGTGCCTGCCTCCCTAGCATGATCAATTTCATGTTTTTTTCCCTGAACAGGGAAAGTATATTATCAAATACAAATGTTCTTTTCCAATCATACTTTTTTGCAGGGGAGGGAGAGAATGTATTCTGATGGAGGAAGAACTCATATGTGTCAAAGATGTGTACAGCTGATGCATACATTTGAAAAATGTATATTTTTCTTTTTCAATATTCTTTTCAGTACCAGGTAAAAACCTTTTTATTTACCCAACATTTTAATATTTACATTTTTAACTACTTTTATTCTCATGCTTAGCC
Source organism: Varanus komodoensis (assembly GCF_004798865.1). NCBI lineage: Eukaryota > Metazoa > Chordata > Lepidosauria > Squamata > Varanidae > Varanus > Varanus komodoensis. The sequence continues at coordinate 560,634 of NW_025336587.1, read as the reverse complement.
ACATTCAATCTTATTTATTGCATTCTACCTTTTTATTGCATTATGTGGATTGTACTTCTGTTTATTTATTGATTGTTGGATTTTGTTGTAAGCTGTCCTGAGACACTGTTAAGGACGGGGTAGAAAAGCTGCAAATAAATAAAATATATAAATGAAATCCTCATTAAAATCCTCGTAGATGTTTGCGTGAAGAAGAAACAAAGCCTGCGAAGGTTGTGATCTGATATGGACTTGTGTTGGGAGGTGCTGTGAGGGGGAGTTGGAGAACTTTGGGCAGCTCATGCTTTGCATCTCTTTCAAATAGAAATGTGGGTGGTTAGTACTCATCTGGCAGGTTCCTCCTAGAAAGAAGCAAGAGAGTGAGATGAAGCTCTGTGGAATCTTTCCCTCTAGCATTCTGGCACTTCCTCTTGTGCTCAGCCTGGACTTACGTAGCAGATGGGCCAGCCAAGAGGAAGTCCACAAATGCTTGCACAAGTCCAGTTGCACAACTGGGAAGCTTCTTCCAGATCCATGCAGGTGCATAAGCCAAGTCTGCAGTGGCAGGGGAGGGGAGGGGAGGGGCACTGCTTGAGAAGTAGCTTGTAGGTGCCACGCAAACACTAGGCATATGCTCCAAGAACGCCAGACTGGAGCCTGTGGAGCTGAGCCCACGGAACCTGATGGATTTCCACCCTCGAAGTGAATTCTCCACATATCCTAGAGGCAGTGATGCAGCTCGGCAAAATGGGCACTGAGAAGCCTTGAATGTCACACTTTAGAAGGCAATTCGGGCAATTTTAATTAAGCACCATTTGGTTGGGTATCATTTTGTAGGAGAAGGCCTGTCGTGGGTACCTTATTCAAACAATGAATTCACTTAGCAAGGGTGCACATCATGGGTGGAACAGGAGGAAGATGGAAACTGCTCTGCCAGAAGCAAAAAGCCACAGCATGGGGAATGTGGGTATCACTGCAGCTGTGAACCAAGCCATAGGAATGTTTTTACGTTGCCCTCCCCCATCATTTCATGCTGGTATGTAACTTTGAAATACGCTGCTCAAGACCTTCCCTGGGGGTTGAGGTGGTGCCCCACGTGCTCATCCAGGGTGCTTCTTATGTCAGTGAGCCTCCTAAAGCATTGCAGCTTTTATGCTGAGCTTGGTAGGAGCTATCCACAGTTTATGCTGAGCTCTACCCCTTCCAGAAAACCCAGGTCCAAGACCTTGGATAGCTCCTTTGCAGCTGATTATAAATGCGGGCATGGATGAGGAGTTCTAATGAATGACACACCAGTGGCCTCCTTTCCTAATCAGATTTGTGTTTTGGGTAGAGCCTGGCCTGTTGGCCTGAGTAAATGCAGTGGGCGTTGGCAGCCAATGGTGGCAGGCACTGCATTGGAAAAGGAGCTGGTGCTAAATGTTTACCCCTAAAGCTGTGGTGAGTAGGATTAGGTCCTGTAAATTTATAGGATTAAATTCTGGCTTCCACTGCAAAAAAATAACATTGATTAGAGAACCCTCCAGATCCTTTCTTACTATAGGGTTAGGGCTGCCTCCCCTTTCTCTATTATGCCCTCTGTTAAATGTCCATTTGTAAGCTCCTTGGGGCAAAGGCTCTTGATTTCTCTATGTACTGTATATCGAAGGAGCCAAAAAGACCATAATGTGTAAAACTTTCATAGGGGTAGGCAACCTGGTCCTGCCCAGATGTTTTGGACTGCAGCTTCCAGCAGCTACAGCTGGCACAGATAGTGGCTAGGGATGGTGGGAGCTGTAGTCCAACAGCTTCTGATTTGTCTCTCTCCCCCCCCCCCCCCTCTGTTTCTTTTCCCCCCAAAATCCAAAGTGAGACATTTTTTAACCCCCCCCCCCCCACCGCAAGAGAACCAAATAAAAGGAAAATGCAGTAAAATAAGAAAATGCAAGCAAATGCAGACCCATGCACCCCCCACAGTAGAACAATATTCCTTTGCTTTTGGTCAGCCAGCAATTTGGAAAGATAAGCAGCCTCCACAAGAAGAACAAAGCAAAGGCAAAGGCTTGCTCCACAGAAATGAGGCTGCAGCAAACAAAACACAATGTCCTTTTTCAAAGCGTCCATGAGGATTTCTACCTCAGGCGTCAAGGAAAATGCCAGCTTGAACCTCCCTCACAGAGCTCACATGCAGCATGGCAGGGAAGGGATGCCTTTGCGGGGGGGGGGGAGTTCAACTCACACCTGAAAAGACCCCTCCTCACCTCACACTCCGGCTACTTTCTGAAGAGGAAGCCTACAGGGTTGCATGATTTGACTTTCGTGTCCTGCTATATGACTTCCGGTCCCACTGAGGGGAAAACACTTTGCTCATGCTCAGAAATAACCTCTATCTCATTCCCTCTATGTAATTGGCACCTTTACCTCCCACATCAGACTCCCAGAGTGGCTTTCAAAGATTGCTATCAATGCAGACCCTGCCCTCAGGCATACAGAGACAAGCACAGCAAATGTGGCACAGACAGGTCATGAGAAGAAGAGGGGATTGGGTGGGAGGAGGGAGAGAAGTAGAACGAGACCTGATCCTTTGTTTCAAACTTCTTCTAGGCATTCTTTCCAGCAAGGGTGGGCATAACCCCCACCCCAGGTTCCTCAGTCTCTGTCTTATTAATATAAGGTGCTCGTCTCCTTGCCTTGCTAGTCTTCCTGGCTAGGGATGCAGTAGGAACGAGACTACCATATTTTTCGCTCTATAAGACGCACTTGACCATAAGATGCACCTAGTTTTTAGAGGAGCGATCCATGGAAAGCTTCCTGATAATCACAGGCACATTCCCCATCACTTCTCCATGGGCTTCATTAAAAGACGGGTTGCCATTTGAAAACACACACCGACCTGTGATTAACAGCTCTCACCTGTGCCAGCAGAGGGGGGTGGAGCAGGGCGTGCCAAGCGCATGCCATCCAGGTGTGGTGCAGCCGGACCGGCAGCGTGCCGGTGGTGGTCTTCCGGGCAGTGCGACGGCAGCAGCAGTTCTTCCTGCATGGTGGGGGTGACCAGTCCGTCTCTCCGTGCAGCCAGCGGATTAAAGCCCGTGGCTCCTCATCTTCCACACGCCTCCCCCTGAGCGGCACAGCTCTCACCTGTGCCGGAGGGGAGGGGACGGAGCAGGGCGCGCCGAGCACGTGCCAGCCAGGTGGTGCCACGTGGTGCAGGCAGCTGGCAGCGTGCCGGTGATGGTCTTCCGGGCGGCGAAGCAACGGCAGCAGCGGCAGGTCTTCCCGGGTGGTGGGGGTGAGCAGTCCATCTCTCAATGCTCTCCATGCGGCTGGCGGGTTAAAGGCCACGGTTCCTCCTCCTCCACATGCCTCCCCCTGAGCAGCACAGCTCTCACCTGCGCGGGGGGGGGGCGGAGCAGGGTGCACGGAGCGCATGCCGACCAGGTGGTGCCACGTGGTGCAGCCGGGCCGGCAGCATCCCGGGCGTCGGGCACACACACATTCACTCTATAAGACACACAGACATTTCCCTTACTTTTGAGGGGGAAAAAAGTGCATCTTATAGAGCGAAAAATACAGTAATTTTCAGGATTTAGGCTCTGATTCATTGGTGTTGACTTACTGGGGTGTGAACTGAGTTTTATGGATTTTTTTCTTTAAGTCAAACAATGGTTTGCACACAATGCACACACACATTGTGTGTGCAAATCACTCTGCCTAGAAGCTGAAAGCTATGTAATTGTATATTGATTTGCACAGATCATACTAAAACTATGTAGTTTCCAAAGAGTGCAGACCACACAGCTGGTGCACGTTTCCTTGATATTTTTAATGTACAAGTCGCAGCCCATGTTTGCCATGGAAGCTCAGAGGGAACATCTGGCCTGGTCCACTTCCCATCATTTGATCGGACGTGGTCAGGAAGTCCACTGAGCTCAAGGAACTGGCCTTCCCAGTATCCGCACATCCGTAACTTGCAGACAAGGTGTCCCTTTGTGTGTTTTATTTATTTATTTAGATGGCTTATATGCTGCTCCCATCGCATAAGCCTCGGGGCAGCTTACAATCATTAAAATCCCACGTATAAATACAAAAAATTCATAGAATAAATAAAATATATAAAATAGTGGAAACAGCCTGGTTTTGGCTGACAGGTGAGGCTGGAGTCTGCTAGCCAGAACGCACTCATTGGAGCTGGGGCTGTGGGATGGATAATGGAATGGAGTATCATGGAGAGGGGCAGGGCTGTATGGAAGATCTCCATACCTGAGCATTGCTTTTCTAAAAGGAGAAAGATGCCCATTTTTCTGTTTTCAAGATTTTACCTGGTTCCGAAATGTAACTGGCAACCTGAAGTGGTACAGCCAGTTCACTCATTCAGGCCTCTACCATTTCATTCCCACTTCATTTCTATGCAGGCCAAGCAGTGCGGGAGCATGGGGGGGGCACATTTTTGTATATTTTTGATGGGTTCGCCTTTATGTTGTTTGGACAGGAAAATGTTTCATCTTCCAGAGCTTGTTGGACTCCAGGCCCAGTCTGATCGATGGTGAAGGATGATGGGGATTGCAGTTCCACAAAGCCTGGAACATCCCTATCTAACCTTATGTAATGTGTGAAATATGCCACCCCGTCCCCCAAAAAACACCTCTCCCTGGTGAATTCTGAAGAGGCTTCATTGCTAAGAATGAATCACTTGGAAAGGCGGTGCCTGGGCGTTCCCCTGAATGGGAAATCAATCAGCCTCTAATAGCAATTGGAATCCTCTCAGACGGGACAGTCGTGATTTAAATAAAGTAAAATGAGGACTTTGAGTGGGTCTCTGGGATTAATTCTTCCAGATGTCTCTCCCAGGAGACACCTGCCTTTCCCAGCCCAGTTTGCCTCTTGCCACTGTGGTTGTGTTCTGCTCCCCCCAACACACACAAACTCATGTGTACAAGCATGCATGTGCACGCACACTCACTCCCAGCAAGTGTGCAGGCAGGTTTCTATCCACATTCCTTATGCCCTTCCTGTCTGGGAGGGTAAACAAGAAATTAACCTTCAATTAGAATTGGCTGCATCTTTGAATCTTGCATTCCCTGGGCACTGAGCCCCCTTGATTCTGGTTTCCTTGGCAATTTCAACTCTGTTTCCCAGCTGCCTCCTCTGCTATGCAAACTCCTTTATTCATTTATTTTTTGGGGAAAGAAAAAGCAGGTTTAAAAAAAAAGCTACACAGCTATTAGTGACGTTTTTAATCTTCCTCAGGCCTCTTAATAGCACTCTGTCTGCAGTTAATCATGAGGAAATGGGGAGCTGTTAAAATGTCTTCTAGTAGTCAGCAAGTCCCATTTCACTATTCTTGGCTGCAATATCTGATTCCTTCACAGAAGTATCTGAAATGCGCAGCCCTTCCTCTATCTCTTTCTCTGATGTGCATGCAAGCATGTTTTGGTACGTCACTGTTGCTTCTATTAAAATGATACCTTTGTATAAATGGATCAAGAGACAGAAAAACAGATCCAAATTACTCTGGTGATGAAAATCAATGTCACAGTTTTGGGGGAGGGGAGGCACTCTATTCAAAAGTTTGGAGAAAAGAGAAGGTTGCCAGCTGATTAAAGATCTTTTAAGAGAGGGACCTGTGATCCAATTTGCAAGGTACGAAGGGAATGGAGCATGGAATGGTCTGTCATGAACATACAAATGAGGGCTCAGGAACATCTCACAGCTCTAATGAAGCCCAGCTAGAATGGGAAGCCCATCTGTTTGGAAGGGTTTAGTGGCTAACCAGTCAGAGCATTGACTGGAGGTACACCATGGAGAAAGTGCCCCTTGCAGTTCAGCAGCTCACCACATGGGGCAGCACCATCACAAGCCAGCACCTCCTACCATGAGATGACAGAACTGCATTCCCACCCCTGCAGGGCTCACCACTCTTAACACCTCTCTGATCTTGCCTCCCAGGCAGGACTGGGCTTCAGTGGCTCAAGTATGGCTGTCAGGCACCATTTTGCTTCCCTTGACACCATGCCAGTGCTGTGCATTGTGGAGGAAAGAAAACGGTGGTGCCTGAAAGATTACTTCTCTGAAATGCTCTTGTACAATCTTCTAAACAGCCCATTGCATCATTTCTGTACAGTAGATGCATCCTACAAAGGGAAGGGCCCCATTAGCGCCCCTTAGCCCAGGGCCTCTTTAAAAAAGAAGCCAGTTCTCAGAATGGGAATGAGTCAGATTTCAAATCTGAGTGAATTTAATCACTGGGAGATTGGGACAGGAATCTCTGATGCCCACGAGAAACATTGTGTGAAAGGCACGCTAGTTCCCATGTTTCTCAAGGTGTGGGCAGGTCCCTTTGGAGGAGGCACTGACTTAATAATGCATCTTCAGTGCCCCAACTCCACTTCCCAAAATATCCAGGTTTTCTGTTACTGACTGTCACAAATGGTAGTGCATTTTAGCTGTACTCAGCACATCAGAACAGAGTTATCCGGAAGATGTGATGGAGTCCAGGTACCACTGTGCATGTTGGGGGGATGAAATGATTTGTCATCCAAGACATCTGCAGAAGCTTGTAGGAGAAGGGGGACTTCAGACTTGAGATCTGCACATTTTGTTTTTTCTCCTGGTGCATTAACGTCTCTTAAAAACATACTTTTTTCCCCTGTTCATCCTGCAGTAAACAGTATATTTTTAAAAACATGAAAACGTCTTGCAATGCATAATTTATATGTCTGTGTTTTGAAATGTATTTAGCATTTTGGTCAGTTAAACCACCTCAGAACTGCATTATGGGATTTGGGCAAATGTGCAATTTTGTCACTAGCTACGTTCTGATGCACATGCCCCTCCAAGGGGTACAGAGGGGAACAGATCAAATACCCCAAGCCTTCCTGAGCATTCGAAAAGACCATTCTCCCTCAGCTGTTGACACTCTCCGTGAGTTGTGCAAGCTGGCGTGGTGCGGTGCGGTGCTGAGAGTGTCGGATCAGGGCTTGGGAGATCTATGTTCCAGTCCCCTCTCAACTCTGAAGCTCTCTGAGTGACTTTGGGCCAGTCATACACTCTCAGCCCAACCTACCTCGCAGGGCTGTTGTGTGCATAAAATGGCACAAAAGGGGACTTTGTGAGCCTCCCTTGGTTTCCCTGCAGATTAAAAAAATCCTGAGATTATAATAATAATGATGAAAGAGAAAAACAAGGATCATGTATGGATTGCAAGATTATGACTATGAGGCCATTTAAAATGCTGAATATACCACCCTTAAGGATCTCAGAGATTTACACGGAAGGCTGCTTCAGTTTGTATTTGCACTCCATTCCCTGCTGAGCAATGCTTCATCCCCTCCCAAACATTCAGCCCTATGTGACTTATTTTCTGCCTCCTAATATTGTCCTATAAAGAAGAGGAAGGTGTCCAGCTCTTACTGAATAATTTATGTTTTATATGTGTGTGCGTGCGCATGCATGTGTGTGTTTTAAAGCCTTTTAATATTTCATAAATGGTTGTAATGAGCCAGTGGTCTGTTTTTGTTAGGCTGTTTATGTCTCGTAAAGTTGGGCAGGCTGGGAACAGGAGGTCTGCATTTAATAGGGTGGCCCCAAGAAGGAAGGAAAGCTTCTGCGAGACAGATAATGCAAGAGGCAAGGATGTTGAACTGAGGTCAGCTTTTGCTACTTCCAGTCCATTCCCTCCCCTCCTCTTGACATGTTCAGCAGGCATTAGCCCCAGCACATGGCTTTAGCTGCACTCTAACCACTGTACCACCTGTTTGGGATGGACTGGGGAACCAAGAGTTCTGGGTTCCAGGCCTCGCTTGGCCCTAAAGCTCACCAGGTGGCTGTGGGCCAGTCCCTCCCTCTCAGCCTGACCTTCTTCCCAGAGTTATGGATGCGTGGCTAGAAATGGAGATAGAACCCCAAGCTGCCCTGGGTTCCTCACCAGAGAAAAGGCTGGCTATAAATGCCATGCCAATAAAAGCGCGATATAAGCATAAATCTCCCCTCCTTTTTAAATGGAGTGCTGTTCTGGGGTGGAGGCTCTTACCTGCAGTATTGGGGGCATGTGTGTGTATACACCCTGGATTTTAGTCTGAACAGTAAAGGAGCTGTCCAGTGTGCTGAACCTTACCCACAAAATAGGGTTAGCACCCCAGGTAGTGCCCTTAAAGTTTAGGCAGTGCCCGGAGTGGGCACTGGGGCTGCAGGCTCCCCAGCTGGCTTGATGCCAGGCATCTGTGGCTGGGGCTGCAGAGGTGAAGCTCTGGCTGGGACCCATCTCCCTTGCACACGCGGGCCAGGAAGTGAGCCCGGCCAACCCCAGTGCCCCATTCTGCATGCAGCGTGAATCACTCTTTGCACAAGGCAGCCAAAACCTGCGACCCACATCTGATTGGTGGGAGGACAGGTCCTCATGTCGAGCAGGTGTGTGATTGGCAGGCAGACTCGTTTGGCATGCTTCCCAAGCTGGAGTCCCAGGTGCTTTGCACTGGGCAGACCTAGGCAGAGAGCAAGTGCGGCCAGAGTCCGGGGAGCTGAGCTGAGGAAACGTGACGGATTCCCACCCCAAGCCAGATTCCACACACACGGCCAGCTGAGCCAGGGCCTGCTCATATTTCCCACAATGCCCCAGTGGGTGACTGGCCCTGAAGGTGTGCGGCCCCAGGAGAATGTTATCGGCAGGACCACATGTCTTTCAATCCCCGCCCCCCCGGACTTCCTTGTGACTTAGGTGCTTAGCTGCATTTTTTACAGCTGTGAGCAGAGGATGGTATTTCCCAGAAACAATATTTGCTTCTCTGTTGTGATGCAAAATAGTTTGGGGAGCTTTGTTCCTGAATGGGAAATTCAGACCCATTCGCTTCACAACAGACCAGTTCCTCAGGGAGATGAAAACTCCTGGAAGGGTTTTCTTAACATGGATCAACACAGCTGCCTGATTCTTTAGAAATTCCCTTTGTTGGTGTGGCTATGGAAGTAACTCCTGATGAGGGCCGGTGCTCCAAAATGCAGCACTGCCCCTCCACCCCGAGCTAATCCATCAAGGGCATTGTGGGAAATTTAAATGGCGCCCTCACTGGAAAATGCCTCTCCTGCTCATTGATACTACTGGAAAGGTCCATCAATGGAACCTGATAGCTACGATTAATGGGGTGGGTTTTCTGGTTTGAACCACTTTGTTTAGAAAGAGGGCTGGGCAGAGAATTTGGCCTACTCCAAGGTCAGTGAGACTCTGAATTCTGAAAGAGCATCCATGGATTATTTTATTTTATTTGTGGTGGAGAGATGGGATGCAGCAACAGGGAAAGTGCAGACTGTAATCAAGAGTGGATGCACTGCCCCACTGGCTTGGTTAAAGAAGCAACAATATACATGTATTATTTTGATTATTATTAATAGTATGGAAAGAAAAAATGATGTCTTGAAAGAGGAAAGATGGCCTATGACAGATTTATTTCCAACAGATGGACTTAGTTTTTAATATATTTATTGGCCTGTTATTTGCAGAGAGCATTTAATCCTGAAAGGCTGGCTTATCTCCAGTTAGGGGAGAGAGGGAGGTGAAAAGAGAGCAAGCGAGCAATGGAGGAAGAGGCTTGGAACCAGACTGCAGGCTTGGGAGAAGTAAGCAATGGGGTGGTGGCGGGAGAGAAACGGTCATACCATGCAAGCGGCAGATTTGGCGTGGTGATCATTTTCCCTGAGAAACGGAAGTCCTGCTTCAGAAATGGATGGTGGTGCCTGGCCATTTTTCAATTCTAGTCATCCTCTGCTCTATATAAAAAGCGAAGCTTTGGGCAAAAAATAAAGAAGGACTTAAAAAAAACCTAAATTGAAAGCAAATAGCAAGCGGGGCTTTTCTGAGTGATAAAAACTCCCATCCTGGCATTTCCTTGTACAATATTTATTCTATCCTTTTTATGACTATCAGGACTGCCTCTACATGTTATTAAAGTAATGCATTTGCTTAACCTCCACTTAAATTCTCCTCCTGGTCCTCCATCCTGTGATTGCACATCTCCCAGCTACACAATTTCCAACAGCTCGTCCGTCGTGCCTGGACAATTATATTAACTAACTCTTGTCGCAAGGCCTATGAATCATAAAGCAAGCGGGGATGTGAAAACTGTACCCTATGGCACCGTTAACTGGGATCAGGCCCCTGCAGTTGAGGAAAGCATCAGGTCAGTGGGAATCTTCCGACAGATGAGATGTGGCAAAGCACATGCTCTGCACACAGAAGGTCTCCGTTTCAGCCCCTGGAGTCTCCAGGTGGGTCTTGAAAATCTGAAGCACGTGAGATATACCTCTGGCCAGTGGCAAGATTCACCAAGAACCTGACTCACTATAAAGGTGTGAGTCCCACTGAAATCTGAACTTTACTCAGAAGCATGAGGGCTAGTATCTTTCTTGATATTTAGGGAAAGAGCTAGGTGCTGACCCACTGTACAACTGCTGTGAAAAATGCTATTCGGAATCGAAATCATGAGGTCCTGCACTTGATTATGATCTATGATTAACCCATAGATTACAGTGCAGACTTCTGGTCAGTGCTTCCCAAAAAGCATTTTGTGGAGCTGGAAAGATGCAGGAAAGGACTACTCAAATGATTAAGGGGCTAGAGTGGCTCACCAGTGAAGAAAGATGGCAACACCTGGGGCCTTTTCATTTATGCATGTGTGAGGGGTAGGCAAGTAAAGGGGGAGACAGGGCAGAGGTGTTCAAAATGAGGTCTGGTGCAGAGAGAGAGGAAAGGGGCATTTTTGCTCTTGTTCTCCTACTGCAAGAATGCACAGGGGGTCATCCCATGAAGCGAATGGGTGGGAGACCCAAGGAGATACAAACAGCGCACAGTGAAACTATGGAACACCTGCCACAAGGCGTGGTGACGGCAACCAACCTGGATGGCTGGAAAAGGGAGTTAGAGAAATTGTGCAAGAGAAAGCTCTCAGTACCTTCCAGTTCTTTTGCTGTGATCGAGTCTCCAGGATGAAAGGCGTAGGCTATGGAAGGCTGCAGAAGAAGGCCTGGTGTTCGGGCTTCCCATTAGAATATCTAGCTGGCCACCATGGGAGAAGAATGCTGGATGAGCTGGCCTCCGGTCTGATCCAGGGTGCCTTTTTGATCCTCTCTTCCATGTTCAGTTAAAATATGGACCCTGTTTAGAATGTGGTAAGGCAAGAGCTGTTTAAAAATATGAATCACATTGGAATTATAACCCAGCAACCTTCAGCTGTTTGCTCCTGAAAGGGACACAAGATAATCCCTTCTCTCCTTTCTTTCTAGCAAGCAACTAAGCAAATGAGCAAAACCTTTCTTTCATGAGCAGGAGACTCTCTCATCCCTATCCTTCTCATGAGCTTTTTCTTGGAAGTCCATTCTATCCCTTTTTGGCATTAATTAGCAGGACCTCTTCAAACTTAAACTCGTGTAGAGTACATTACAGTTTTCTAATCAGAGAATTCATACAGGAGTGAAATATACCTTGGCATAAATGGTTAGTGATGGACTGGACCTCAGGAGATCTGGGTTCTAGTCCTCACCTGGCCATGCAACTCACTGGGAATCTTTGGATCAGTCCCTGTCTCTCAGCATAACCGATCCGCAGAGCTGTTGGGAAATGAGCATCAAGGAGAAAGTGGACTAGAGGAGCCTTCTTGGGCTTCCTGCAGGAAAATAGGCGCGTTATAAACATAACTCATAGCAAACATAAATACCTGAACCAGTGCACAGATGGTCAGGGCTCTGCTCAAGGAAAACAATTTTCCCATGCATTTCAGTACTTTGGATACATATTTTTGAGCCAGGAATGGCCCTGGAACATTCCAGATGTGTGCACAAGCTGGTAGATGACTGTCCCAGTTGATGCATTTGGATGGGGGTGGTTTTCCCGAGTCAGAATTTTCAGCATCGCTCTTTCAGTGAATGCTGCGTCCACAGCTCCAAACACAGTCTTTGCTAGAAGCAGCCTTAAACCGGTCTTTCCCAAGCTGCAGGGGATGCTGGAAGCTGTAGTCTAACATCTCTGGAGGGCATCATCTTGAAGAAGGATACCTTAAACAGCTGCTTCTTCTCGCCTTCCCTTCAGTCATCCATGCGACAACTTAACCCTTATTGACCATGTTTTGCAAACTGGTGGCCTCACCCTGCCAACCAGAGTGGTGTCTGATCATCTGCTGAAAGCAGAAATGGCCACAGAGCATTGGGTTTGAGAACAGTTCTGGCCAATGGAAACAAGAGAGCTTAATTAATTAGATTTATAGTCACTTTTTCCCTATAACAATGGGCTTACATCATTCTCCTCCTCCTGCTCTTATTCCCACAACAATCCTGTGAGGCAGGCTAGGCTGAGAGGCACCCAGTTGGTTCCACAGCTGAGTGGGGATTGGAACACAGATCACCTAAGTCCCAGACCCAAGCCCTTAACCACGACACCACGCTGGCTTGTAAGGCAAAAAGGATGGCACGGAAACAAAGCTCATTTGGTGAATTATGCCAGCATCCCTACTCTCAGAGCTCATCCTACCTCATCAGGGCTGCTGGGAGGAGAAACCTTAAAAGAAGAGCACAAGTGGAAAGAGTCGCTAGAGGGTAAAGAGGGAAAGGGGGAAGGCAAAGGAGAATTCAGTGAAGGTAGACAAGGAAATGGATGAATCGGCTCCCGGAATGTTTGTTTGGCACTGGAGTGAGACAGGACATCTCACTCACCCAGATTGATGGGCAAGCTGCCATTGGAGGGAAAAAAGTCTAAATTAGCCGAAATACACACAGATTCCTTGATTAAGGAGCGTGGCTGCAAACTGCCACAGCAGGGTGAGGTGAGCCGATAATGCGGCCCGGCTGCCGAAGTCTTGCAAGGGCTGAGATGAGTCCCAAGTTACGGATTGAAGCCCCTTAGTCTGCCAGAAGCAATTGGCAGCTCCATCCGTCAAATCTGGGCCTTGACACACAGAGATCATACATACATTTCTTCACGCAAGGAAGGAGGAGCGCAACATCACCCTGCAGATCAGTCAGAGAAGAAACAGGTGCAAGGAGCTGGTTTTATCCCTGCCCTCCAGAAAGTGCACCTGTAAGGACTTGGAAACGAAGCAGCATTACCTGAGCTTTGCTCTCTGCCCCCCCCCCCCATTTAATCCTCCCCATTCTTTTCCCTTTTCTGTGGCATCTTTTAGGTTGCAACATTGCAGGAAGTGACTCTCTGTTTGTAAGCTGCTCCAGGAGCTCTTTTTGCCTAGAGCTGGATAAAAACATTATCAACAAACCAACAAACATAAGGACAAACCAGACCAAAGGATATTGGAGTGCACCAGCTTGCAGAAATACCTTGTTTTTGCAGGTACACTTTCATCTGCATACATGAATTCGTTTGTTCGTTCATTTGATCTGTCTATCTTGTATTCCGCAGCAATAGTCCTATAGGGCATAAATAAATGGACAAACTGAGGGAATCACATGCATCTTGGTGTCCCCTTTTGTCCTCTTTCTTCAGGTGATGCCAAGGGCTATCCCAATGCGCACCGTCAGTGCTGGCCCATCAGTAGCCAGCTGACATCAGCCAGGAGTCCCAAGGTCTGAGAAGTGGGTCAGGACCAAGGGACACACCTGCAACACCTGCCCTCCCAAACAAGCCCAATCTTGGCTGGTCCCCAATTCAAAGCCAGCCACTGATCTGTGCAGAAGAAATCAATTGCTTGTGGAAGCGATCGGAAATTGCTGCTCCTTAATAAAACGTTGCGCATGAGTTCCTATGGCAGCTGTATGTTGAAAATGAAGCAAATAAAGACACTGCCAGCTGCTCTGGGGGAAATACAAGAGTTATTAAGAGAGGTTAATGGAGGACAAGAGCCTCTGTCTAATAGGGAAGGAAGCTGCTTCAGGTGTTTGCTGCCTTATTTCCTCCCCGTGTTTACCGCCACCGTCACCATGCATCTTTTCCTTATGATTCCAGATACTCATGTCATGTCAGCTCTGTATCAAATAACTTTCTTCTTAAAAATCTTTCAACAACTATCTTTTGTCCTAAAAAAATTAGAAAAGCAGTACAAAAAAGAAAGCAACAGAGGACGTGCTCTCCTTCTAGGAGCAAACATCTACTTTCAAATCAGTCTCTGTCAACATAAGTTTTCATATACATTGAACCATAATAGGGAAGATTTGTTAATTTGTTTTAACAGATTTTAGTTTGTTTTTGATTAGGATTTGTTGGCCCACACTTTCTGAGTTAGATGCACTCTGCTGTCAAAGTGTTTTTTGTGTGATTTGCAGACCTCTTCACAATTGGGTTCAACAGCATAAATGCATTTGAAAAATGTGCATGGAAAATGCACACCTCTGAAAAATGTGCCCAGAGATGCTTTGACCTATGGGAGATGAACGCGCCCTTTGCAAAGAGGAACACAACTGGTGTAATAGTTGGAAAAACATCCTTGCTGGAAATGGACGCAGCTATGGCAACCTGCTCCTGAAGCTCACAACTGCATGTGGACTTGAGCCCAACTGACTTTGAGAGGCAACTTGGAGAACTTTCAAGTTTTGCTGATTTGCGCATTCCATATCTTTGCAGGCCTTGTGGGGGGACAGGGGACTGTAGATCCCCACCAAGTGGAATGAGCAGGAATGGCCCCAAAGGCTGTGGCACTCACACTTCCAAACCCTTGAGTCAAATGTCTGGTTTGCCCCATGCTTGGGATCAAGAAGTCAGGAGCAGGGGTGTGCGTGCGTGAGGATTGTTCTCTCCGTTACTAGCGACAGGACCTTTAAATGCAAATATCCTGGTGGCCCCTCCCACTTTCCCCTTTGCCTTCATTCCCACCCAAGCACTGGAAATCATCCTTGGACAGCTTCTCCGAAACTGAATTTGGCCCTTGGGCAGAAAGAGTGTTCTAAGAAGGAAATCCACCTCAGCCCCTGCGCAGTCTTGTCTGCTGCCCAGCAGAGCTTTTCAGGGTCACATGCTGGTCCCAAGGTCATCCTACACCCGTCCAAGGCCGGAAGTATTACATTCTCTGGGCCTTCTAGGGCAGAAGGTATTCATCCACCAGGGCTTACCTACTGTGTTACAGTGGTTGGATCAGGTGAGGTACCCAGAGCATGTCCTGTTGGGTTTCCAGGATGAGTGGAGGTTATGTGTGCTGACCAGGTGCTTGGAAAGGTTGGACATCCTTGTAAGGATGAGCAGGGAGGAAACACCTGGCTGGCCCAGAGAGGGAGTGGTCCCATGCCCCCTCAAAGAGGCAGAGGTAAGACCACACCTGAAGAAATCCTCTCTGGACCTTGAAGGTCTTCACAAATTCAGGGCAGTGGCAAATGTTCCCTTCCTGTGCTACGTCCTTGAGTGAATGGTGGCCAGTGAGCGCCAGGAATTCTTGGGCAGGTCTGATTATCTGACTCCATTTCATTTGGGGCACAGGCTGGGTTTTGGTCTCAAATGCTCTGGTAATCTCTAAGTTGGGCTACTGCAATGCCCTAAAAGTGTGGTCGACCTCGAAAACTGCTTGGAAACTCCATTTTTGCAAAAGGCTTTGCCAATAGCAAAGTCACATCCAACCCATCACCACCCCATGGACAACACTCCTCCAGGTCTTCCTGTCCTGCAACATCTCCTGGAGTCCACCCAAGCTCCCTCCAACTGCTTCAGTGCCTCCATCCAGCCACCCAATCCTCTGCCGTCCCCTTCTTCTTTTGCCATCTATTGTTCCCAGCATCAGGCTCTTCTCTAGGGAGTCCTTCCTTCTCATTAGGTGGCCAAAGTATTTGAGCTTCAACTTCAGTATCTGGCCTTCTAAAGAGCAGTCGTGGTTGATCTCCTCTAGGACTGACCAGTTTGATCGCCTTGCTGTCCAAGGGACTCGCAGGAGTCTCCTCCAGCACCACAATCCAAACGCCTCAATTCATCGACGCTCAGCCTTCCTTATGGTCCAGCTTTCACAGCCATACATTGTGACTGGAAAAACCATAGCTTTGTGACTGGAAAAACCATATGAACTTTTCTCAGCACAGTGATGTCTCTGCTTTTTAGTATGCTTTCTAGAATTGTCATAGCTTTCCTCCCCAGGAGCAAGCGTCTTTTAATTTCTTGACTGCAGTCCCCATCTGCGGTGATCTCAGAGCCCAGGAAAATAAAATCTGTCACTACCTCCATTACTTCCCCATCTATTTGTTAGGAAGTGAGAGAACTGGATGCCATGATCTTAGTTTTCTCAATGTTGAGTTTCAATTCAACTTTTGCACTCTCCTCCTTCACCCACCTCAAGAGGCTCTTTAGTTCCTCTTCACTTTCTGCCATGCAAGTGGTATCATCTGCATATCTGAGGTTGTTGATATTTCTCCCAGCAATCTTAATTCCATCCTGATTCATCTAGCCCCGCCTTTCGCATGATGTGCTCTGCATATAAGTTAAATAGGCAGGGCGACAGTATACAGCCTTGCCAAAATCCTTTCTCAATTTTGAACCAATCAGTGGTTCCGTGTCCAGTTCTTACTGCTGCTTCTTGACCAGCATACAGGTTTCTCAAGAGACAAATAAGATGGTCAGTTACTCCCATCTCTTTAAGAACTTGCTACAATTTGTTGTGATCCACACAATCAAAGGCTTTAGCATAGTCAATGAAGCAGAAGTAGATGCTTTTCATGGAAGTCCTTTCTCCATGATCCAGCATATGTTGGCAATTTGATCTCTATTTCCTCTCCCTCTTTGAAATCCTGCCTGCACTTTTGGGACGTAGTTCTCGGTCCACAGAAAGACTAATAACTGGGACCAGAAGTTCTCAACATAAGACCCCAGTTCTGGCCCAGTTGAATTGGCTGCCTCTGTATGTCCAAGCTTGAGCCAAGGTACTGGTTCTAAGCTATACAATCATACTTAGCTAGGAACCAAGCTACTTAAACACCTTTCCTAGACATTATGCTCAACATCTGAGGCCATGATCTGAAGAACAAATGGGAAGTCCTTCTAAGTGGTGGCTCCCAAGTGGGGAATAACTTCTCTCTGGTCTTCCTGGCATCAGCTTTGTCATCCTTCTGGTGCCTTAAGACAGCCCTCTCTGCTGAGATATTTAAAGAGATTACAGTTATTTCATCACTTGATGGTGGCACCCTTGGAATTTTTTTTAAAGGTCCACTCCACCAAGTATTATTTTAGCTGTTATTTTTATAGGAAACTGCTATTGTATTGTATTATGCTCTTGTTTTAGGAACTACCATGAACTACCCAGGCAGTTTTGGCTTTTACATAAGATAGGAATGAAACAAATAAGAATGAAATACTGAAAATACAGATAATGCAGGTCATTAGCATTCCACTCTCTTCTGCCCTGGGTGAGGTGTGCTTGGAGCATTTTGTCTGAATTTCCATCCTGAATTTGCCAGTCGAAACATCTTGGTCTCGTATCTGCTGCATTTTGCATTGCTCTGTGGCTTCCTTCTGGCTTTCAGTGACCAAGACAGTATGCAGTGCTTAGCAACCTTTACTTTGTTTGCATCTTCCACTTCCCAACTTGTACTGAATACAGATGTACAGAAACAGGGAAATCTGGTTCACGTGTGTTCGATGGATTTCCTGTCTGCTTCCAACCTGTTGACTGGCAGTGGGCCAAGTTCTTCCCCCGGCTGCAGACTTCTGCCTTGCTGACAGACTGAGATTTTCACATTTGTAAAACGGTTCATGAAATTGAGCAAAGAACACCCCAAAACCAGCTGGTGCAGAATCTGGTCTGTGCAAATCATAATTTGCACCAACTGTGTTTTCCACATACCGCTACCCATGCAGGGAGCTGAGCCCTCAGGGCGTCTCAGCCCCCTTTCCTCCTGCTCTGAAGTGCCTCCAGAGGTTGAGTTCAGTTATCCAAGGGCTCTGCAGATTGTGTGGTTTGTGGATGTACCCTTCACATCTTTGTGCTTATGCTCTGAGTTTGGAGGACATCCTCAAAGCACCACCCCTTTACCCATGTGGGTGTGTACTTGCAGCCAGAGATAAAGCCCCACACAACCTCAAGATACCTCTCCGTGTGATCACCGCTCGTTGGAGAAGACAATACAGTGGGGAGTGTTGACCACCTCTTCCCACGTGTGTCCACCATGCCCCTCAGATCATCACCGGAGGTCCTCCTCAGAAGGAGGTGGCTGCAAGGAGAAGGGCTGTCTTATCGTTGGCACCCAGCTCTGGAATCAGCTCCCCAGAAAGGTTTGCCTGGCCTCATTCTTTTTGGCACCAAGCAAAATTTTAATTGTTAAGATAATTTTAAAGTTTTATAGTATTTCTCATATATCTTATTTTACATCTTGTTATTACATTTCTGTTAGCAAAGATGTGAAGGTATTGTGAAGTTTCATAATAGCATTTATGGTTGTATAATTTATTAATTTGAGATCCCTTGTTTTATTATGTGCATTGCATATTTTGAAATCTTGTAACCCACCCAGAGAGCCTTTCTGACTAATGGAGTAGAATATGAATCGAATGAATGAATGAATGAATGGGTGAGTCAGAAGCAGAGTAAGCCTGAATAGTGGTGGTTCCCTTCCAAGATGGAAGCTCCAGCCTTCAGCTAAGGGCTGTCAAGAGCATTTTGCAGGACTTTCATTCTGAGCATCACAAGTCCCTTTGCAATGGTAAACAAAACATTCAATGAATGAATGAATGAAACAGAGAAACAGAGCAAGTCAGAAGGGGTCTCCTGGGCCATTTAGTCTGACCCATGGCTCCAGCTGGCTCCGCTCACGACATGCCCACCATGTGCATGTCCAGCCTATCTTTGAACACCCTCACCGATGGGGCCTCAACAACCTACTCATTCCATACCCCGAGGGTCCTGACTGTCAGGAAGTGCTTCCTGGCATCTATCTAAATGAATGAATAACTCAGAGGCAACATGATCCCCCTGAAAGGCTGGTCTTAGTTTTGGGAGGGGAACTCTACTTCTGCTCTTCAAACTGGAATTGACCAAGAGAAATGGAAGGAATCCTGTTGAAATGCTTACCTGCCATTGCACGTCAGCCTTTACACATCACTGCATGTCAACGATCAAGTGATGCCAGCTAGTACACATCATCTCAAGCGAACTATCAAAATGGTCAAGTCTCATAAACGGGGTGTGTTTTGATTGGGACTGCTGACTCAAGGCTGGTTTACTTTATCTGACTGGCAGAGTTGTCATTAGACCTTGCATTAACCTGCAAATTACACAAGAGGTTCTAGGGGAAACAACAGACCTGGTTTCACTGCGCGTGAAGGGGAAGATAGGCAGGTTGCTTACCTGTAACTGTCGTTCTTCGAGTGGCCATCTGTGCATTCACACATTATGGATGATGCACCTACGCTGTGCCTGCAGCTGGAAAAGATTCAAAGCTTTAAAAGTTTTGGTGGGAACTCCATTCCCCGCCCCCCCATAGTATAAAGAGCAGAGTGCCCACCATTTCCCCAGTCTACTGTAGATGTCCATTTGCCCCCAGGTGGAATTAGTGACAACGAATTCATAGTAAGTGACAGATCAATAGAGATGCCCAAGAAATAGGCATATGAAAAAATCTATCCAAACCAGATAGGTGAAAGGATAGACAGAATGATTCCCATCAACCCAGTCACCGACACCGAGTGGGGCCGGTGGGTGGGTTGTGTGAATGCACAGATGGCCACTCGAAGAACGACGGTTACAGGGAGGGAACCTGCCTTTCTTTGTCGTGGCCTCTGTGCATCACACATATGGGTGACTAGCAAGCTTACCAACCGGAGGCAGGACAGTGTCGTCAGTGGAGAATCGAGGAGAGGAAGGCACGACCAAAGGAGCAGTCCTGTCTGGCCCAAACGCCTAGTCGACAGAGCTTGGTAAACGTGCAAGGGGTCGTCCAGGTAGCCGCCTTGCAGATGTCATGCATGGGGATGTCATGCATGGGCAGAAAATGTAGAGGAAGCCGCCACAGCCCTTGTGCAGTGACCTTTAGGCACCACAGGTAAGTCCAACTTGGATAGACAGTAAGCGAGTTCAATAGTTTCAACAATCCACTTAGAGAGTCTCCGAGAGGTAATCGGAAAGCCTTTGTCGTGTTCAGAGTATTTGACAAAAAGGTGCTTAGTTTTCCTAAAAGGCGTAGTCCAGGATTGACAGAAAGCCAAACATCGGCAGACATCCAATGTATGAAGAGAACGTTCTATCAGTGTCGAAGGCGTTTGATCAGTGTCAAAGGCGTTTGAGTTAGGACTGACCGGTTTGATCGCCTTGTGGTCCAAGGGACTCACAGGAGTCTCCTCCAGCACCACAATTCAAAGGCCTCAATCCTTTTGTGCTTAGCCTTTCTTATGGTCCAGCTTTCACAGCCATACATTGCTGCTGGGAAAACCATAGCCTTGACTATATACACCTTTGTCGGCAGGGTGATGTCTCTGCTTTTTAGTATGCTGTCTAGATTTGCCATAGCTTTCCTCCCCAGGAGCAAGCGTCTTTTAATTTCTTGGCGGCAGTCCCTGTCTGCGGTGATCTTGGAGCCCAGGAAAATAAAATCTGTCACTATCTCCATTTCTTCCCCATCTATTTGCCAGGAAGTGATTGGACTGGATGCCATGATCTTAGTTTTCTGAATGTTCAATTTCAAGCCAACTTTTGCACTCTCCTCCTTCACCCGCATCAAGAAGCTCTTTAGTTCCTCTTCACTTTCTGCCATGAGAGCGGTATCATCTGCATATCTGAGGTTGTTGATATTTCTCCCAGCTATCTTAATTCCATCCTGATTCATCTAGCCCAGGCTTTCGTATGATGTGCTCTGCATATAAGTTAAATAGGCAGGGTGACAGTATGCAGCCTTGCCGTATTGCTTTCCCAATTTTGAACCAATCAGTCGTTCCATTTTCTCTTCTCACTGTTGCTTCTTGACCCACATATAGGTTTCTCAAGAGACAAATGAGATGGTCAGTTACTCCCATCTCTTTAAGAACTTGCCACAATTTGTTGTGATCCACACAATCAAAAGCTTTAGCGTAGTCAATAAAGCAGAAGTAGGTGTTTTTCTGGAACTCCCTAGCTTTCTCCATGATCCAGCGTATGCTGACAATCTGACCTCTAGTTCCTCTGCCTCTCGGTCCACATACTGCTGGAGCCTAGCTTGTAGGATTTTGAGCAAAACTGTGCTAGCACGTGAAATGAGTACAATGGTGCGGTAGTTTGAACATTGTTTGGCATTGCCCTTCTTTGGGATTGAAATGTAAACTGAGCTTTTCCAATCCTGTGGCCACTGTTGAGTTTTCCAAATTTGCTGGCATATTGAGTGTAGCACTTTTACTGCCTTGTCTTTTAGGATTTTGAGTAACTCAGCTAGAATACTGTCACTTCCACTAGCTTTGTTGTTGCTCAGACTTCCTAAGGCCCATCTGACTTCACATTTCAGGATGTCTGACTCAAGGTCAGTGACCACCCCATCATGGTTATCAGGGACATTGTTGCTGTTGTTGTTATTGTTACTATTATTTGGAATACTTATATGCTGCCCCATTTGCAAAAGCCTTGGGGTGGCTTCCAATACAAATAAATAGCTTTACAAATACATAAAAACTGGAAACATCCCGGCATAAATATAAAATCAATAAATAAATTCAACAATTAAAATAATGTTTAAATAAAAAGGTCTTGGCCTGGCGCTGAAATCAAATAACGACGGCGCCAGGTGGACCTCTCTGGGGAACGCATTCCATAAGTGGGGCGCCACCGCAGAGAAAGCCCTCCTCTGGGTACTCACCCTCCTAATGTCTTTCACGGAGGGTTCCCAGAGAAGGGCCTCTGCCACCAATCTCAATGTTAAGCTCTTTATTGTATAGTTCCTCTGTGTAATCTTGCCCCCTCTTCTTAATCTCTGCTGCCTGTTAGGTCCCTGCCATTTTGGTCCTTTATCATGTCCATCTTTGCATGAAACGCTCCTTTCATATCTCCAACTTTCTTGAAGAGATCTCTGGTCCTCCCTATTCTATTGTTTTCTTCTATTTCTTTGCACTGTTCATTTAAGAAGGCATTCTAATCTCTTCTGCATTCAATTGGATGTACCTTTCTCTTTCTCCCTTGCCTTTCACTTCCCTTCTTTCCTCAACTACTTGCTAACCTTCCTCAGACAGCCATTTTGCTTTCTTGCATTTCTTTTTCTTTGGGATGGTTTCAGTTGCTAACTCTTGTACAATGTCCATCCATAGTTCTTCAGGCACTCTGTCTATCAGATCTAATTCCTTAAATCTATTTGTCACCTCTACTGTATATTCATCAGGAATATGATTTAGGTCATACCTGAGTGGCCTAGTACTTTTCCCTACTTTCTTCAATTTAAGCCTGAATTTTGCAACAGGAAGCTCATGATCTGAGCCACAGTCAGCTCCTGGCCTTGTTTTTACTGACTGGATAGAGCTTCTCCATCTTTGGCTGCAGAGCACATAGTCAATCTGACTTCTGTGTTGACCATCTGTTGATGTCCATGTGTAAAGTTGTCTCTTGGGTTGTTAGAAAAGAGTGTTTGCTACAACCATCGTATTCTCTTGACAAAATTCTACCAGCCTGTGCCCTGCTTCATTTTGTACTCCAAGGCCAAACTTGCCTGTTATTCCAGTTATCTTTTGGCTTCCCACTTTAGCATTCCAATCCCCCATGATGATAAGGACATCATTTTTGGTGTTAATTCTAGAAGGTGGTGTAGGCCTTCATAGAACCGATCAACTTCTGCCTCTTCAGCACCAGTGGCTGGGGCACAGACTTGGACTATTGTGATGTTGAATGTTTTGCCCTGGACTCGAACTGAGATCATTCTGTCATTTTGGAGACTGTATCCCAGTACCGCTTTTCCTACTCTTTTATTGACTACGAAGGCTACTCCATTTCTTCTGAGGGATTCTTGCCTGCAGTAGAACACCTGATGCTCATCTGAATTAAAGTCACCCATTCCTGTCCATTTTAGTTCACTGATTCCCAAGATGTCGATGTTCAGTCTTGTCATCTCTTGTTTGACCACATCCAGCTTGCCTTGATTCATGGATCTTACATTCCAGGTTCCTATGGAGTATAGATCTTTGCAGCATCAGACTCTCCTTTCACCACCAGATACATTCACAACTGAGTGTCCTTTCGGCTTTGACCCAGTCGCTTCCTTCTTTCTGGTGCCACTCATACTAGCCCTCCGCTCTTCCCCAGTAGCACATTGGACACCTTCCAACCTGAGGGGCTCATCTTCCGGCATCATACCTTTTATCTTTATGATTCTATCCATGGGGTTTTCATGGCAAGGATACTGGAGTGGGTTGCCATTTTCTTCTCCAGTGGATCAGCTTTTGTCTGAGTTCTCTGCTATGACCTGTCCGTCTTGGATGGTCCTGCATGGCATAGCTCATAGCTTCATTGAGCTACACAAGCCTCTTTGCCATGACAAGGCAGTCATCCACTGAACAAATTGGTGGTTGAAGATTCTGTAGTCCTCTCAAGAAGTGATGAATGAGGGGATGCGAAAACACTGAGGAGTCAGATATGGAGCCACAATGATGTGAAATGGCAGCAATGTAAACTTTAATAGAAGAACGCTTAAGTCTGTTCTAGTAGAGAGACAGAAGAAATTGTAGAATTTTCTCAATAGAGGCTGATTGAGAAGATATTGGGTAACGCGAATAAAGTAAAGTGTTTCTATTTAGTCTTGTAGGATGAGTAGCTGGTCTTAGAACAGACTGGAGAATAAACTGCATGTCAGGATGGAAAGTGTCCAGGTTCAATGAGGAAGAAGGCACCGTCATCAAAACCAATCATATGGCTGTGCTGGAAGGCTGCAGAGGAGCTGTTGAATCTAACAGATGTGTTGGTGTCGAGGGAACAATGTTAACCATCGAATGAGCCAGGCCGTAAGGTTCAGGGAATGTAGATCTGGATGTTGAATGGCGCTGCTTCATTGAGTGAGATGTGGAATCCATGGCAGACGGAGAAAGGTGTTCTTGGAAAGGTGGAGAATGATGGGAAACCATGGTTGACAAGGCCACCAAGGTGTGATGAGAATCCCTTGGGCATCATCTTGATTGATTTTGGGTAAAGTCTTTGTGATTAGAGGTATCGGAGGAAAAGTGTAGAAGAATGTGTTCATCCAGGGGACCATCAATTCGTCTCTGATCAAATTTGGACCGATGCCCACCTGGGAGCAGTAAGTCATGCAGACCAAATTGCTGTGAGTGGCAAACAGATCTATGTCTGGTGTGCCCCAGAGTCAGAAGAGATGTTGGCAGGTCTGGCGATCCAACTCCCAGTCATGGGTAGTTGACATTCACCTGCTGAGGAAGTCCCAGCAAGATGAACAACGAGAGGAATTATCTCTCTTGGGATACACCAGTCCCATAGGTGAAGGGCAAGATGAACTAGTGCAGCGGACTTTGTACTGCCTTGCTTGTGTAAAACACCATGACTACATGGTCTGAAGCGATTTGGATGACTCAGTCCCAAAGGAGATCCTCAAAGGACTGGATAGCTTTGATGACCGCCAGAAGTTCCAGATAATTGATATGTCTGGAGGTCTTGTGTTCATGCCAAGCACCCTGAGTGTGCAGGTTGGAACAATGTGCTCCCCATCCTGTCAGGGAGGCATCTGTGTAGAGTGTCAGAGCCAGCTGGGGTTGTCGAAATGGAGCCCTGATGGAGAGGTTGTTCTCTGTCCACCATGATAGAGTCTGAAGGATGGAAACAGGTGGTTGAAGCAGTCAATTTGGTTGGTCGCATTGCAGATGGAATGGTCTCATTTGTAATCTGGCATTGGGAACCACCAAGACCATGGAGGGCATGAGTCAAAGTAGCTTCTGTATGGACAGGGTGAAGACAGTCTGATGCATGAAGATCTGACAGATGGAGGAATGTAGGTTGTCCTTTCAAGCCTGAGGGAGGAAGGCTCGGGCACAAAGAGAATCAATGCGAACTCCGATGGAGTTGACAACCTGCAAAGGCATGAGGCAGGATTTTTCAACGTCCAAGTCTGTCAAGAAGGGTACATGTCATATCAATTGCTGCTAGAAGGCCTTCCCTGGAAGAGGAGACAATCAGCCAGTCATCAAGGTAAGGGTAAACATGGATGCCCTGAAGTTTCAGATGGGCGCAGGCAGGAGCCATACATTCGGTGAAAACCCTTGGAACAGTGGTGAGGTCGAAGGGGAGAACATTGTACTCAAAGATATTGGAGCCAACCATGAATTGAAGTAGACACCTATGAGCAGGGTGGATGCTGATATGAAACAGGCATCTTTCAAGTCTAGAGATGCAAGCCAATCCTCTTTCCTGAGCAATGGAATAATATTTTGGAGTGTGATCATCCGGAATTTTCTTGTCTTGATTAATTTATTGATGCCAGTAAGTCCAATATTAGATGGAGACCACCATCCTGTTTTGGGACCATAAAATATATCGAGTACAAATCATAGAGCCTCTCAGAGCGAGTGAGTTGTTGAATCACTCCTTTACGAAGTAGTTGGGAGACTGTCTTGGAGGACCGGAGAAGGCGACGTATATCAAATCAGTCCCAACGGAGGCATGGTGTCAAACTCGATTTTATATCCACGCTCAATGATGGAAAGTACCCACTTATCAGATGTGATGGACTCCCAAATGGGGAGTCGGCTTTGCAGCCAATCCCGAAAAGGAAGAGGAAAGGTTCATGCGCCCCGTCAATGTTGTCAGTGTCAGGGTGGCGACGGGCCTGCTGATAGTGAGGAGCGGCTTGTTTGCGGCTCCACTGCTAGCGAGGCTGGAACTGCTGACGGGAGGCGTGTTGAGGATATGTTTGGTATCTCTATTGAGAGTGGGACGGAGGCCACTTACATCAGCTCTGGGTGGGAATCTCCATCCAATGAGCAGTGATACGCGTCTGGTAGATGTTCTCCAACTTATGGTCTGTTTGCGCGTTGAAGAGTCCAGAACCGTCGAATGGCGTGCTCTCAATATGCCTCTTGATCGCATCAGGAAAATTACAGGCATGCAGCCAAGCATGTCGACGCAAAGTGATGGCACCAACTAGAGCCCTCGAATCGCAATCACCATACTCAATTGTTGGATGGCCAGACACATGGCTTCACAAATGAACACATGAGTGAGGTCCCTCTGTTGCTCAGGGAGAGTTGATGTAATGGACTCAAGTCTCTACATAAAAAAGTACTGGTATCTGGCCATTGTAGCTTCATAATCTGAAATACAAAGTCCAGTCCCATGACAGCATAAATACTGCGAGACATCATATCAATTTTGCATCCCTCCTTGTCTCTGGGAGTGGAGTGCTCCCTGTTTTCCTGACCCTGCAAAGACTCAATGATGATCGAGTTTGGCTTGAGGTGTTTCAAAAGGAACGGGATGTCCTGTTCCTGGACCTTATACATCAACTCATACTGTTGAGAGGTCAGGTGTGGCTGGTTCGGGAACTTCCAGGTGCTGGTCATGGCCTGCCGAAGGGTTGTGATGAGCGGCAGAGAGATGGCTGAAGAATGCTCCTTCTGGACGATGTCATAAAAATTGTATGTACTGGGATCGATGCGATGTTGAACCTCAATCTCCAGGAACCTGGCAAGTCATGCCATCAATTCCCCACAGGTGGAATAGGACTCCTCCGGAGAACCAGGACCCTGAGTGGAGATGACTGTGCCAGGTGAGGTGGAAGCCTGCTCCGAGTCCTTTGAATCCGAATGGTAGTGATACGGGGACTGGAGGATGAACCAGCTGGAGAAAGAGGAGGCCTGAGGAGAGCAGCCGCCAATGTCGAGAGAGTGTCTCTCAGTGCCAGATGCAGAGTGGCGCAATGCTGGCGCATGGAGGGCCTTGGATAGTACCTGTACAATGGATAATAGTCCCATGGGTAGGACTGGGATGGAACAAAATCACTGTAGGGCATAGGCACTCAGCACCTCGGGGGCTGACTTGGAACACGCTGATGGTGGGGTGTGTCGGACTGAGGCTGGGCCCTTGGAGAAGCCTCAGGAGAAGTCAGCATCAGGATTGGTGAACATGCTGATGGCTGTCCGGTATGGGATCAAGGGGGGCAAGTCCCGAATCTCACCCTTGGACATGGACCCATGAACCACAGCCTCAGAGCGATCCAGAGTAAATGGAGCTGAGAGAGAGATCCTCTGAGGGGACCCCGGCAGGGTCACTTGCATGATCTACTGAATATTTGGACCAGACAGTGTCAGGATCAAGACAGCCGTCGATACCGATGGCGTGCTCAAATCCAAGTCTCTCTGTGGCAGCTTAGCAAGCTTTTTCTGTTTGTAATCCAACTTATCCATTTTGCTATTCTTAGGAGCCGAAGGCTTGTCGGATCCATTGTATTTCCTCTTCTTCTGCTTATGGTGAGGAGAGTGAGAGGAGCAATCAACCTCCATAGAAGTTGTGCCATCAGCCGACAGATGAGAGGAGAGGCCATGGATGAGCCTGCTGGCGTGGTCTGAGCTGTGAGCAGGTCAGATGCAGGCAAGGCCTGGTCCCAGAGAATCTTCTGGAGATGGTTCTTTGGTCCCAGAGAATCTTCTGGAGATGGTTCTTGTGGTTCTTGTGGGCCTGCTTTGTAAAGGACTGGAGTGGCCACAAGTATCAATCCTGTGTCCTTCCCCCAGCCAAAGAGGGCACAGGTCATGCGGATCCATGGGGGACATCTTAGCCTCACGCTTGGAGCACTTGTGGAAGGCTGCTCGCTGAGCCATCGAAGAAAAAGGAGAAGACGGCAAGAGAAAATGTAGAAGAATAATGCTAGAAGGATTTATTTTGGGGGGTGGGTGGGAAGAGGGGAAGAAACTTTCTAAAACTGGGGGTGGGGGGATAGGGTAGTTATAACTTGGAAAGGAGATGGTAACAAGAAAGAAAGAAGCAGCAAATGGAAGTTTTAAGAATGGCAAGTATAGCTACGAGAGACAATGAAAGGCTCAAGGCACAGCAAGAAGACTGGGGAAATGGCGGGCACTCTGCTCTTTGTACTATGGGGTAGAGGGGTGCGGAGTTCCCACCAAAACTGTTAAAGCTTTGAATCTTTTCCGGCTGCAGGCACTGTGCAGGCATAGCACCAATACTGTGTGATTCACAGAGGCCCCGATGAAGAACTACTTTTATCTCCAATCTAGAATCAGAATTTGTAGTGGTGACTTGTCTTCCCGAAACATCGGATCTTCTGCATTCAAGATGGGCATTTTCCTATTGAGCAATGGCCCCATAAGCTCTGGGCATTTTTTCCCAACTTCATCGAGAACGTTTGGGAAAGTTACCAGGCTTCCTCTGCTTCCTGCTGCCCATGTCCAAAAGCCAGCCCAGTGGGAAACACATGCCTCCACCCCTTTCTGCATCTCAGACTGCCAAGAGCAGCGTCCAATGGCCTGCCAGAGTGCAGGGGAGCTTGGGAAATACAGACTTCTGCTGCTCTCCCTGAAGGTCATTTCTGACCTCAAGCTCAAATAACTTCACTGGCTTCCAAATACAGTTTGGTACCTGAGGCAAAGATGGTGCCTCGTCCCATTCCATGTACAAGAGCCAAATGGGCTGACAGCTGAATATTTCTTCCAAGTCCATGGTGGAACAGTGCTCACCACTCACCTGAGAGCAACAGAGTAGCTTAAGGGATGCTGGACAAACCACATGGCTCAGGGCTCTTTCACTCAAGGCCTTCCTGCCACCTTCAAGCATCTACTGATTGAGGCCACCTCTTCATTCTGCTACTGGCAGGGCTGACCCTGGTTTCTGCAGCTCTCATGCTCCGATGCAACCAGGAATGGGGTTGGATTTCCTTCCATGTTCTTGTTCTAAATAGGGCTCCTTCTCTGAATACATTCCAAAGGGAGGTGGGAAGTTAATACAAGCCTATTTGAAGAAGCACAAAGGAGATGCAAAGCAAATATTAGACAATGTTTGCATGAAACCAATTCCAGATATGCTACTGTAAGCGCATGTGTTGCAAGTCTGAGCTTTGGGGTCCAGCGAAGACAAATCTACCTGCAGCTTATTCTTCTGCATGGCACACATGAGGTATCCAACCCTTTAGGAGAAGGGAAAGGAAGTGGGCTGTGGGTGTTCAGGGGCGCCCATCAGCCTTAGGTGGTGGAGACCAAAAAGGAGAGATGCTGGAAGTTGTATGCCGCAGTATCTGCCAGGCCACATTTTATGGGAGATGCATTTGTCTGCTTGCCACAAAAATCTAATAAATAAATAGTACATGAACTAGTAGTCTAGCTCTCATGTCCAACCAAGAATTTGGACTCCTAGCTCCCAGCCTTCCTGACTATTGGCCATGCTAGATGTGGCTGATGTGAGTTGTAAGTCCAACACTTCTGGAGGGAACCAGACCAGGAAAGGTAGATTCAGACCCCTGCTACTGAGCCCCACCCCCACCCCATAAGGGCATCACCTGCCCTGGCCCTTTCAGCTTCACTCCATTTTCAGGTCTACACCACAGAGAAGAGCAGGTTGCTTACCTGTAACTGATGTTCTTCGAGTGGCCATCTGTGCAGTCACACATATGGGTTCTGCACCTGCGCAGTGCCTTTGGTTCAGTTACAGGTAAGCAACCTGCTCTTCTTCGTCGTGGCCTCTGTGCATCACACATATGGGTAGAATAACAAGCTTACCCCAAATGGAGGAGGGAGGTATCATCAGCGAAGGACAGAAGAAAGGACAGCTCTGCCAAAAGAGCAATCCTGCCTGGCATGGACATCAAGTCTATAATGTCTGGCGAAGGTACATGGGGTAGCCCAGATGGCCGCCCTGCACACATCTTCTATTGGGACCCCTGATGCAAAGGCCGAAGAAGCAGCAACAGCTCTTGTAGAATGACGTCTTGGAGTAGATGGCAAGTCCAACTTAGCTAACTGATAAGACAGGACAATTGTATTTACTATCCATTTCGAAAGACGTTGTGAAGTGACTGGACAGCCTCAGTTATGTTCCAAATATTTTGCAAAAAGTCTATTGGAACGCTGAACAGACTCAGTCCTGGACCTATAAAAGGCTAAGCAATGACGAACGTCCAGCATATGTAGAGATCGCTCTATCGGATTCGAAGGGGTCGGAAAGAATACCGGTAAAACAATCTCCTGTTGCATGTGAAACGAAGTAGTGACTTTCGGAAGGAAAGACGGATCCAGCCAAAGAACCACTTTTTCTTTATGAAAATTTAGAAAAGGGGGGGTCTACCTGAAGGGCACAGAGTTCAGAGGATCTACGGGCTGAAGTCACTGCAACAAGGAAGGCAGTCTTCCATGAAGCAAGGCGTAGATCGATCGTCACCATGGGTTCGAAAGGTGATCGAGTCAGCGCTTGTAAAACCACTGAAAGACTCCAGTTGGGCATTAGAGGTCTTATAGTTGGATGCAGATTACTCAATCCTCTCAAAAATCTTTTAATCAGAGGTTGAGTAAAAATGGAGAGACCATGTATAGTTCCCCGGTAATGTGAAATCACTGCTGTATAAACTTTTATGGACAAAGGGTTGAGTCCAGACTGATGCAATTCAAAGAGAAACTGAAGTATTTGTGAAACAGAAGCCGAGGGGGCCGGAAACAAGTGTAAATTGGCAAAGTTAGAGAATCTCTGCCATTGCCGCATACGACTTCCTAGTAGATGGTGGTAGCACAGATTCGAGAATATACTGTAGGACTGGGTGTAGACTCTGCTGAGCAGAAATGGCCGGGACAGTTGGTGGTGTCGATACCGATGTATCGCAGCTGGTCATCGTATCCTCCATGCAGTCAGTTTCAGCGACAGCAAGTCTGGGTGGCGGATCGTGCCCTCCCTCTGGGTAATGAGATAAGGAAGAAGAGGGAGTTGGAGAAATTCTTCTTGGGAGACGTGAAGGAGAGTTGAGAACCATGGCTGGCATGGCCACCATGGGGTGATCAGTAGCCCTGTGGCCCCTTCGTGAATGATCTTTGCCAACACTCTCATGATGAGTGGGATCAGAGGAAAAGCATAAAAAGTCATATTTGTCCAGGGGATCATGAAAGCGTCCATGAGCAAGTCCTGACCCATCCCCGCTCTGGAACAATAGGCCGTGCATGCCCTGTTCTGTTGTGTGGCAAACAGGATGATGTCTGGCTGGCCCCATCGGTGAAATAGCGTGTCGCGAACCCGATGGTCTAACTCCCATTCGTGTGACCGCGACATATGTCTGCTCAAGAGATCCGCGTCTGTATTTTCTGTGCCTGCAAGGTGAACTGCTAGAAGAGTGATACCTCTCAGTATGCACCAGTCCCAAATCTGCATGGCCAGGCAGGCTAGTTTCCGGGATCAGGTTCCCCCTTGTTTGTTCAAATAAAAGACTGTCGCCATGTTGTCTGAGGTCACCTGGACGACCTGGTGTAGAAGCACATCCTCGAATGATTGCAGGGCTTTGAAAACAGCAAGAAGTTCCAGAAAATTGATATGGTTCCTGCAATCCCGGTGACTCCATATCCCCTGGGTACGTAGATCAGAGCAAATTGCTCCCCATCCCAGCAGGGACGCATCGGTGCCGAGGATTACTGCAGGGTACCGGGGTCGAAACAGAACGCCTACAGTCAGATTGGCTGGGTCTATCCACCATAACAGGGACTGAAGAACGGAAGCCGGGAGTCGAATCCATTTGGTAGGTGGATCTCTCTGTGGTCAAAACATTCCGTTGAAGAACAGTTGAAGGGGACGTAGCCTGAGTTTGGCATGCGGAACCACAGCGACGGAAGCAGACATGTGTCCCAACAGGCTCTGAATAGACCGGGCGGGGACGGTTCTTGCTTGTCGAATCCGAGCGATGCACTGAGCAATCGCATGCCGTCTGTCCCGAGGAAGGAAGGCTCTTGCCAACGTTGAATCCAGCCGGGCTCCGATAAAGTTGATCACCTGTGTAGGGAGAAGGGAAGATTTCTGTTGATTAATACAGAGTCCGAGATCGTGCAATAGAGCACATGTAAACTCAACAGCAGACGAAAGCCCTGCCTCTGTGTCGGAGACCAGCAACCAATCATCAAGGTACGGGTATATCTGAATTCCACGTAATCGAAGGTGTGCACAGACAGGAGCCATACACTTCGTAAAAACCCGTGGTGCAGTGGCTAATCCAAACGGTAGCACATTGAATTCATAGATTTCAGAGTCCACCGCAAAACGAAGGAAAACGCCTATAACTTGGATGTATTGAAATATGAAAATAGGCATCCTTCAGATCCAATAAGGTGAACCAATTCCCTCTTCCCAGCAACGGGAGAATACTTTGAAGTGTGGTCATCTGAAACTTCTTTGGTGTTATGAATCTATTGAGAGCTCTCAAGTCCAATATTGGTCTGAGACCCCATCTCGTTTCAGGACCGTAAAGTATCTGGAATAGAACCCGTGGAATCCCTCCGATAATGACAGGTGACAAATAGCTCCTTTAGCAAGGAGTTGGTGAATCTCGTCTAACAGTACCAAGGAAGTCGGAGTATAGTGGATAGGATTTGGTGATGGCACAACATCGAATTCGATTCCATATCCATGCTGAATGATAGATAATGTTGTGTCCTGCGGTTTTACGGATGAGACCAGAGACCAGCTGGAATTTTCGAGAGAAGCAGTTTATTTCCTGCAGGGACCAAGCACTCATTGGAGTGTGGTCTCGAGCAGAGGGAAGACTTTGCTTTTATACTCTTTTGCACTTATGCTTGAATAACAGCAAACAATAGGGGAAAGCCACCAAGCCCCATTTGCACATTTATCATGCTAAAGCAAGCAAGCGAGGGTACAAGGGCATAACGTCTGCGGTGATGCTGGAGCGTAGCCTGCTTTGTTGTCAGCCTTGCGTAGCGTGCACATCCTTGTTCTTGTCCTTGTTCTCACGTGAACAGGACACCTTGACCATGCTTTTTACCCGTGACGAGCCATGTCCTGGCTGCATGTTCGATTATGAGGGGGGTTACAACAGATAACACCCACCCATCAGATGTGATGGACTCCCAGATGGAGAGCCGACTCTTCAGTCGATCCCCAAATGAGAGGGGGGAGAGTAGAGTTGGAATGAGAGGAGAGGTTCACTCATTGCATCAGCGCTGTCGCCTGTCCGTATCATAGCGGCGGCGGCCCTGTTGGAAGCGCTGGGGTGGTTGTTGCCTGCGACGCTCATGACGTTGATGCGGTTGCTGTTGCCAAGGCGGAAATTGTTGACGGTACTGTGGACGTGACCATGACCACTTATGTCGGGGTAGAGATTGCAATTCCATACGACGGGCCGTCATCCTTGATTCATGGATTTTCTTCAATTTGCTATCTGTCCTCGCATGGAAGAGACCAGAACCATCGAATGGCATCTCCTCAATTCTCCGCTTCATCTCGTCTGGAAAATTGCAATTACGCAACCAGGCGTGTCTGCAGAGGGAAATGACACCGACCAGCAACCTCGAATCAGAGTCCACGTAGTGCCTCGCAGTGGAAAGCTGTTGCACTGCCACTTGCATAGCTTCCTTAACAAAAGTCTTAGCAAGTTTGCCCTGGTTTCCCGGGAGAGTATCGATGATGGCGTCCAGGCATTGCATAAGGAAATATTGGTAACGCGCCAGGGTTGCCTCATAATTAGAAATTCGTAAACCAAGACCCGAAGCTGCGTATACCCGGTGGGCAAGGGAATCAACCTTTCTGCCCTCTTTGTCACGAGGCGAGGTGTGTCCATGGGCTTCCCAACCCTGCGAGGATTCTACAACAACTGAATTTGGCTTAGGGTGATGGAGAAGAAACGGGATGTCCTCTTCCCGCACCCGATACATGGACTCGTATTTACAAGAAGTTGGTTGTGGGTGAGCTGGGAGGTCCCATGGCTGGGTCATTGCCTGCCGTAAGGTTGTAATAAATGGCAAGGCAATAGATGTGGATCGTTCGCCCCTGACCACATCATAAAAACGATTGGTGCTTGGTCCCGGCTGTTGGTAGGCTTCTATATCGAGCAATCTCACTAGTCTGGCCATCAGATCGTTAAACGATATATACGGTTCCTTGGGTGACCCTGGGCCCTGAGAAGCAACTGCTGCATCCGGCAAGGTCAAGTCAGCCTCAGACTCGTCGGATTCCATCCAGTAGGGGGGTGGTACACTGGAGGAAGAATCTCCTGGTGACTCTGATCTGCCACTTTCTTTACATGGGGCCCTCGGGGCATCTCTGGGCGTTGAATGGAAATGTTCCCGAGGCGCTGGTGGCGAAGATTGTCCCCTGGAGGTCGGATAATAGGCTATGGAGTGGTACTCTTCCCATCTCGGAGCGGAGGAGTACCTGGAGTGGTACCAATCATCAGACCTCGCATCTGAGGAATGGCTCCTACGGCTTCTCGGAGGGGAGATGGCGATCTCAGTATCCATCGGGATTGGAGGCATCGGGGTTGGTGATCGAGCTCTAGGTGGAGAATCTCGTATTTCCCCATCAGAGATGGAACCACGCCTTGAATCCAGAATGGGTTCGGCTGTTGGTCGGCGTGGTGAGCCCGGTGGGGTAATCCTCATAGCTGCCTGAATGGTCAGGACTGAGGGGGTCGGTGCTGAAGCAAGGATTGGAATCGAGGAAGAGGCCGAGCCTGAGTGGCGGTGTTTTGCCTGCTCGGGGTTCTTCGGCTTCTTAACCCGCTTGCCCATCTTACCTTTCTTGGCCTTCTTATGCACAGGATATTTATCTGAGTCGCTGTGCTTTCTTTTTTCCTTTTATTTCCTCGGCAGAGAAACAGACTGGTCAGCCATGGTATGAGTGCCTTCTTCAGAAGGGCGTGAGGGCGGAGCAATGGAGGAAGAGGTCGGGCATTGCTCAGCCACGAGCCAGTCCGATTGGAGGAGAGCCTGGTCCCATAAGAGTTTGCGGAGGCGGTTCTCCCTGTTCTTCCTCACCTGTTTAGAGAAGGCCAAACAATGGCCGCACTTATCGGTTCTGTGCCCTTTCCCCAAACAAAGGAGGCACAGATCATGCGGGTCCGCGGCAGGCATTTTGGAGCCACATTTTCCGTACTTGCAGAACGCCGCCCGTTGCGCCATCGTAGAAAGAAGAAAAAAGGAGATAGTAAAGCAGGAAAGTAATATATATTTTTTTTTATAGGAACGATCAAGAGGAAAAAATGGTGCAAAGCTAAGAAATATAAGTGAAGTACTAACAACAAGAACAAGGGATACAAACCTGGTAGGAAAAAGGAGAGATTTTCGAATGAGCAAGAAGGTAAGTAATAATCTTAGCGAGAGCGAAGCGGCATGAGGCACAATGAACGGCGGTCGCAAAGACTGGAAAATGGCGGACACTCCGCTCCTTATATAATGCTAGGGGGGAGGGGGAGCGGAGTTCCCGCCAAAAACCGTTAGCTGTTAATCTTCCGGCCAAAGGCACTGCGCAGGCGCAGAACCCATATGTGTGATGCACAGAGGCCACGATGAAGAACTTAACAGTGCTACCCAAGCCCTGCCCTATCACCTGTTTGATTTTTGTCTTGCTATTTCAGAACAGGAATTTCAAGCCACAGGATGCATCTTTTGCATAATTATAGCCTTTGGGTTTCACCTTGTTCATTTTCCCCTGTTGCATGTCAATAGAAGCACTGATTATTGACTTATGGTAGAATTGCTCAGAGCCTGGCATGATGCAAGAGAAATCTACATGTCCAGGTGAAGCATCAACACAACACACCCACATCGGTGGGTGGAAAGTCACTGCATTTCCATAGGGACACTCTGCTGACTCACTCCTCTACCTAGAGCCAGGTGTAAACCAAATTCGGTGGAGAAGCGAATGTTGTGTTGTGTTGTGTATCTGCAGGGGGAGATGGAACTCCAGGAGACGTGTTGGCCCACCTGAGCACCCTCCACAGAGAAGACTTTGCAGGTGAGACAGGAAGGACTGCCAGCAGCTGCTGCAGCAGGCGGCTTTCAAAGCCCTGCCAAGGCAAGGCTGTGACACCCAGAAGGGTCCTCCTATACCAGAGATCTCAGTAAACAAATGGTAGAGCAACCTCCAGAGAGCTGTTTCTGAAGGGAAAAATGTTAGGCCCTGAGCACCTTCCCAGGTAGACACCACTGTGAGAGACCTGAGTCTATCAAGCAGCCTGTTACATACCAGGAGTGCGTGTGCCTGCAGGTTCTCGGCACACAGCAAAACATTCCTGCAACTGATTACAAACTTAGTCCAAAGACACCAAGAACTAAAGTCCACCTGAGTTTGGTGTGCTTAAACAGAACTTTGCACTCCTGTGTTTCAACTTTGCTTCCACCTATACACATCTAATACAATAGATGCTTCCCTTGTTGTTATTTAGTCCCAACATCGTGTCCAACCCATCGCGACTCCACGGACAACACTCCTCCAGGACTTCCTGTTTTCCACCATCTCCTGGAGTCCACTTAAGCTCACACCGACTTCTTCAGTGACCCCATCCATCCAGCCACCTCATCCTCTGCCGTCCCCTTCTTCTTTTGCCATCTATTGTTCCCAGCATTAGACTCTTCTCCAGGGAGTCCTTCCTTCTCACTAGGTGGCCAAAGTATTTGAGTTTCATCTTCAGGATCTGGCCTTCTAAAGAACAGTCAGGGTTGATCTCCTCTAGGACTGACCGGTTTGATCACCTTGTGGTCCAAGGGACTCGCAGGAGTCTCCTCCAGCACCACAATCCAAAGGCCTCAATCCTTTGGCGCTCAGCCTTCCTTATGGTCCAGCTTGCACAGCCATACATTGCCACTGGGAAAGATACTTGCCTATGAAAGCTTTTTCCCTGTTGCACTCAGGAGAGTTTGGGGTTAGTGATTCTGCCTTCAGTCATGTTTTCAAGCAGTGTACCCAGAACAGATGTTCTGCTAACTGGCCTGTAATTCCCAGAATCCCACTTTGATCCCCCTTTTAAAAACTGGTGTTACATTGGCTAGTGTCCAATCCACTGGTAAACAGGCTGATTTTAGAGACCTATTAAATAGTTTGGTAAGAAGGTCAGCAATTTCATGGTGAGTTTGAGAACTCCAGGATGGAGACCATCCGGACTGAGTGATGTACTGACTTTCAGTTTGTCGATTAAGGTTGAGCATTTCAGCCTTTGTCACCACTGTCTGCCTTCCTTCCAGAATACAATGTATAGGACTATCGGTGCTATTTATACATTTTAAAGAAAAGCTCAGGGACAGGAATCTGCTCATTGTCCTCTGCTATGAAGGCAGACAAAAAGAATTCATTTAGCTTCAGTGCAATCTCTTTTTCCCCTGTTCCCCCTTAATGCTCGTCCAATCCCACTCCTCCAATCCCAATCTCATCCACTGGCCCACCTGCTTCCTCAGCCTCGTTCTTTCTTTTGATATATATAAATAATTCTTTGTTGGCCTTGGTGTTGCTAGTGGTGGGCTCCCTTCAACACCAGATGCACTGGGCAAGGGGGGGCGGATCTTGCACCCATCCTGCTGGAGTGGTCCTTGGGCTTGTCACTGTGTGTACAGAGCATGGGACTTCATGGCCCATGGGTATGGCCCAGCAGGACCTTTCCTATGATCTAGTATAATCATGGCTTTTAATAATAAATCACGTAATTTAATCAGTTTGAATGAAACCACAAAACACCACTTTGCCAAAATATGGCCAAGTCAGGAACAACCCAAAGGTTGTCCCCAGGGAAGTTCGCCTGGTGCCAACACTTTTTTCTTTCTGGTGCCAAGTGAAACCATTTTTATTTTCCCAATATTTTAATTGTTAATTAGTCTTAATTTTCACTTTATATTTATCACTGGATGCTGTACCATTTTTATCTTATTTTATTTGTGCTTGTTGTAAACTGTCCCAAGACACCAGTAATGGGGCAGTATTTAAAAGCTTTAAATAAATAATAAACCCAAAGGGAGGAGGTTCCATTGAATACGCAAGTTCTTCACAGAAATCATGTCTTTTTAAACAGTTCTCTCCTAACAGATAGAATGTTTCTTTTCCCTGTGTCCTCAGGAAGACCACATGATAAGAACTATATTCTAGGCTACTGGATTTTGGTAGCAATTTGGATTATCTTCGGACTCACTTGGATAGCTCTGCTTGTTTAATCTACTGACATCATTACTGAAAGACACAGAAGAAAAAGCCACAGAAGCGTGTCTCCAGGTCAAAACAGTTAAAAGAAAGAAGAAAGTAAAAACCCAGAAAGGGATCCACCTTTTACTTTTCCACTAGAAAATTATTTTTCTTAATATCCTGATGGAGATCAACATAAAAATCGGTTATAACAGCAAGGGGACTTTTTTGTAATTAATGCCATGGCAGTACTCTGCTGATTGCCCCAGTGATCTTTCTGCTATGTAATAAAATATGAATTTACAGGAATTTTGCATGAAATGCTCATGTCTCCTCTTTGCAGAGCTTACATCCTATATATATTCTCATTTTTTTCTCCACTTTTAGCCCACCAAGAGTTCCAAGTTGGAGTCCCTTGCAGTCCAAGTTCTGCCCTTCCAGAATGTAAACCATAACAGATATGTCCTTCTTTAAGATACCACAAGAATCTGTGATTTCATATTTTGAAATTCAAAATGTAGACTTCAAGATTAATTTTGGAATTTGTAGCACTGCAATGGGATAGTGTGAACTGGTGTCCTGCAACAGTAGGGGGTTGGATCTGATGGCCTTCATGGCCCCTTCCAACTCTACTATTCTATGATATTTTTTTTTTAAAAATGTCTGCAGTAGTTTTCAGCATCTAACAAGGGAGCATCTATTCTATGTCTTTGTCTGCATTGAAGGACAACCCAGGCTACGGGTTGTGGCTCAATCGGGGGTTGTTACAGACCACTTG
Source organism: Varanus komodoensis (assembly GCF_004798865.1). Lineage (NCBI taxonomy): Eukaryota > Metazoa > Chordata > Lepidosauria > Squamata > Varanidae > Varanus > Varanus komodoensis. Next base: position 521,967 of record NW_025336587.1, on the reverse strand, counting down.
TGTCCTTCACTATGTTTCATTCTCAGGGATAAGTTCAATCACAGCAAAATGGCAAGCAAGCTGGAGAGCAAGGTGGAGTCCCCTGATCTGTTGACCAGGTATGACGACAGATGCCCAATAGATTGAGCTTCCCACCATGAGTGCTGATTGGCACATTTGAAGACAGCTGGTTCCCACCCTCACCTGGGAGACTGGGCTGCCTTGGGTTGGACTGAGAGCTCTGGCAGGAGATTGCTGAATTCCCAGCCACGTGGAATGCTTCAGTTTACCTGGACAATGCTTGGGGATGCGACCAGTCTGTCTGGGATTCATGTCAGCCAGCCAAGTATCCCCTTCAGTAGCATGTCCTTAACTCAGAGAATTGACAGTCCATTGCAGCAACAAACTAGAAACAGGAACAGTTGGGGATGTATGGGAAAGACCCTACAAAGTTATCTATTTATCTATATTTAAAGCTTTTATAGACCATCCCATTACTGGTGTCTCGGGACAGCTTACAACAAGCACAAATAAAATGAAAATGGCACAGCATCCAGTGATTAAATATTAAAACCACAATTAAAACCAATTAACAATTAAAATAACGGGAAAATAGAAAGGGTTTGCCTGGTGCCGAAAAGAGAAAAGCATTGGCACCTGGTGAACCTCTCCGGGGAGCCTATTCCACAGTTGGGGGACCATGGCAGAGAAGGCCATCCCCCAGGTAGCCACCCTCCTAATCTCCTTCAAGGAGGGCTCCCAGAGCAGGGCCTCCACCTCAGATCTCAAGGGGTGGGAGGGCACCCAGGGAAGAAGGCGCCCCTTCAGGTATCCCAGACCCAAGCCGTTCAGGGCTTCACAAGGTCATCACCAGGCCCTTAAATTGGGCCTGGACTTCAATTGGCAGCCAGTGTAACCAATAGAGGACCAGCGTTATATGTGAATACCTGCCAGTTCCCGTTAATAACCTGGCAGCTCTATTCTGAACCAACTGAAAGAACCCAGACCATCTTCAAGGGCAGCCTCACATAGAGCACATTACCAAAATCCAGTTACCATAGCACAGGTCACTGTTGCAAGGCAATGCTTAAATGGAACCACATTTTCTAAACATGAATCTTGATTTACAACCTACAAACATATGCAGTTGAAAATGAATAGGAATTTCCTCCTAAATGGTTTTCTTTTATAACATATTCAACTCATGCACAAGTGTGCTTACTTTCAAGTAAGTCTTTGAGAAAAAGGCAAAGTATTAACATAATATACATATTGAACTCAATGGGGCTTACTTCTGAGTACACAGAGGAGCTTGCTATTAACAGGAGGCATGTTCCTGCTTTAGAAATGCCGTTTTTCTTGCACAAAGGAAAAAATACACCTGCTGAGCTTGACTAGTGTATGGAGCGCACAATCATTTATTATTATTTATTAGTACATCTTTTTAAACCTTGAAAGCAGACAGATTTTTCCAACACTCTCAGCCAGTGGCACTGAAGAAAGAGTTCTTCAGCCTTTCTTGCCCAGTCATTCTCCCAACTGGAATAACACCCTGACACACCTGAACGTGGTATTCACCTAGCTGAGCATAACAACTCTTCCCCTTCTCAGTGGGGGAAGTTAGCAGCTTCAGGGGACTGAGCCCAAGCAGCATGAGGTGGGCATGCTGCCTTCCTATCTACTGCTTGCCCAGAGTTAAATTGTCTCACCCTACTCCATTGCATTCCCCAAAAGATATTGGGAGAACCAAATCCCACATCAGCTGTAGTTCGGCCTTTGGTGAGATGCTAGAACTATGCCCTGGTTGTTTCACTGCAGGTACCGGCTTGCGTAAATGCATTCTTCCTCACATCAAAATATTCCTGTCACACAGAAATCTAGATCGGCTGTGGCTGGGCTGGTACATGAGGGCCTTCAGAGAAATGTGGAAATTGAAACATGAGAAGAACAAGGCCTGGCGTGCCCATTGTGAACATGTATTCCTTGAGGGCTGGAATGTGGCGGCAGCAACTGGAGCATGGCAGGAGCGAGATTCAAGGATCCACAAACCAGGAGTGCTTCTGCAAGACAGGAAGACCTCTGAGCAGCTTCTGGGGGGAGAGCCAGGTCTTCTGTACTTCACTGGCCCCCAAGATGCTCGGAAGAGCAGATGCAGGGTCTTGGCCCAATTTTCCCATTGAAACTCACCCTACCAAACAGTAAAAACGCTATGAAAATAAAGAGGATTTCAACTGGCACTGAAAAGCATGTGAGCTTGGTGCTCAGGACACCTCGCTGGGGAGCTGGCTGGCAGAGGTCAGAGCAGGCGTGCAAGCCTAGGCACAGTCCACTCAAGAAGCAGGTGGGGTGTCGGGAAGGAAGCACGTTCCTTGAGGGCTGGAGCTACACTTGTAAACACAAAATCTGCGGGATCCCAGGAATTGTGGATCTTTCACATTCTGGGGGCTCCCAGTCCAGGATGCCTGGATCATTTTAGGGTCCATGCAGAGTCCTGTAAGGGGGATGGTGCAGCATCACGTCTCCAGCCAGGAGCCCTCCTGGGGCAGGACCCACGGGACTGGGAACACAAAGTGGCGCTGCATGGAGACCGGTCCCACGGGTGCGACCCCAGGGCGGTAGCGCTTGTTCTCAAACCATGAACTTCTGCTCAGTCAGCCAGTTCTCACTGTGAATGCAAAGTGCAATGCACTTGTTCAGCCAGGCGGGTGGAGCAACTTGGGCAGCTCGTCTTTCATGCAGCGCTCAGCCCAGAGTGGAAGCGAGAACGCTGCGCTGCATCATTCCACTCGGTGTCGGCTGCCAGGCACCGAAACTCTGCAGCATACTCTGCTACCGACCTTGCTTCAGGGACTGGAGGGTCTCTTCTGTGGCCTGCTCATGTCCAGGATGGCCTGCAGCTGGGGCAAGGAGAAGAGATTGCCAGGGGGAGTTCTTGCACCCATTCTACTTTGCAATCCTGTGGCAGGCTGCTTGCCACTGAGTGTGGGCCGGATGGAGCTTGGATCTTGTGCAGCAGGGCTTGTCCTCTGTCCTTTCAATGGTGAAGAGAAAGAGCAACCAGTCGCAGTGGTCAGATTTTGCTTTGAAGGTGCTCCACCAGATTTAATCTCTAGGAGAAGAAAAGGCACAAAAAAAATGAGCAGGTTTGTTGACCAAGACACACTCAACTCTGAACAAGGCCAACAGGCTTGCTTAAAAAAAAAAGAAAAAAAGAATAGTGAGATTGCAATGCATTCTGTTCTGTGTTTTCTGCTCTTCCAAGGAACCACACAGCTTATTATGTATTTATTTAAATTCAAATAAATTTATTAATAAATTTAGTGTCCTGTAGGGAATTTGTCTCCACCCAGGGGGCAGAACCAACAGGACTGAAAACACGAAGTGCACAGAGACCAGCCCTGGTGGATCTACCACTAAGACTGTCCAGGAGGTTCATTTTCCACCGCTGGACTCATTGCAGGGCACTGCTGGCGTAGTGGCCCCTGTTGCTAGAATGCAGGCCGAGACCCTGGTCTCGGCTGTGGTGAAGCCTTGTGGTGAACCATCGATCCACATAGGCAATGGAGGATGCGTGGCACAGGAAGGTGCTGTTCCAGGGTGATGGCATTCGTTCTTGAGCTGGGAACTTGGGCATTCGCGCTCCCACTTGAAATTTCTCCTATCAAACAGTTAAAATACCAGGAAAATGAAAAAGTTTTTGCCTGGTCCTGAAAAGCATGTAAGCTTGGCACCCAGCATACTTCACTGGGGCACAGTAATCCAGATGGCAAAAGGTTCTAGCCTGACATCTCCCTGATCTGCTAGCTTTGTAGCTGCTGGGTTTTTTTTTCCAGGGAGGCACATCTAATGGTGCTCCCTGGCTTTAGCACCTCTGTGAAATGTAGGTCCACCACTTAGGACTATTTGCTTGCAGTCATATTCTTAGATGGTACAAAATGCTGTGCGTGTACCACTCCACGCAACCTGACTTCTTTTCTGCAAACTGCGGGGGGTGGGGGGGGGCACTAAAGCTGATCAGCTTAGGACATGTTCTATTTACTACCAGGATATTTCCACCACTCATACTTCACCCAATATGGAAGCAGGAATTGCTTCCTGGCAATGAACAGGTCCTTCTCTAATAGAGATGGCATTTTGTCCACTTTGCAAAGCTAATGCTGTTTTCATTTACATGCAGCCTGGCTCCTCCTACCAATTGGAGTGCACACAGAAGTGCAAAGGGAAAAAAATCCAATCTACTCGAACAAGAAAATACAAACAAAAAAGTTGCTCCTATTTGACTAGCTTTTGCAAGGCTTTGCTGCTTCCAATAATCCAAAGGAAATTATGCTCAGAGGACTGGAGGGTGAGCAGGGCTTCGAAGTGGGCATGCGCACCTGTTCTTTAGCATGCACCAAACAAAAATGCAAAGCAAATCCCTCCTGCTCCAAGCAAAAGCAACTGAGGCTTGGCAGGGGCTGCCACAGGATGGAGTAAAAACTCAACACCAGAGAAGGGAAGCTCAGACCTTGCCAAGGTGCAGGCTCTGTAGTCAGAGTTGCAGATTAGCCTTGAAAATGCGGGAAGCAGTAGACTTACCAGGCATGCCTTGCTTTGGCCTGCGCTCCCACGTCTCCGAAGTCTGCACTGCAGGTGTTGGGACCATGCATTATTTTAAGCACTCCCCTCTCCTAAGCTGAAGAGTCCCAGCTGTTGTAGCTGCTCTCCAGCCTTCCTCTGCACATCTCCAACTCAACAATGTCCTTAAAGCAACCAGAACAGCACACACTTAAGTGTGGTCATAGCATGTTTGCTTCTATAGAACCCCATTATTTCTCAGACTTATGCTAATAAATGGGTGCTTCTCCCTTTTTGACTACTGCTGTCTTTTTCTCCTTGTCTGCTACTTGAGCATATCAGGTTGGAACGCTGTGCCTTTTGTTAATGTTTGCTGGCTGCTCCTTTGCAATAATAAAGCAAGCAACAAAAGTTCCCAAGTAAGTAAGAGCTGCAGTGACCACAAGTTTAATAGGAATAATGACTTGCATTTAATAATTACACCAAAATGCTATATTTATCTAAACAACAGACTTGGAAAATTCTCATGTTGATCTAACAACTCTTCAAGAATGGGGCAAATGAAGGACGCTGCAATTAAGCCTTCTCCACCTGGACAGCTGCAAAAGGTGCTAGAACGTTTTCCTTATTTGGTAGGAAGATTCCCGAAGGCTTTTTTGCAGTTGGTATTCTGTGTTTTGATTGGCTACTGTTAAGTGTAGGTGGAACGTGCTGATTGGTCACTGTGCATAGCCTGGTCTGACATCATACTTAGTATAAATATTCTTTTTCCTTGCATTTGCTGGGAGACTTGTTGCTTGTGCTTTGTGGGTTGTTGCTGAAATAGTGTTAGGGGTTTTTTGTGATAATGCTTTTTGTTATGGGGTCTTAGTTTAGCTGGGCCTCTGAGTCCTTGAACCAGATAGAGTCCTCATTAGCAAGGAATCTTTTTCCTTCAACAGCAGGTTTAAGGCAGAACTAGTTATCTGGGGAGATAAGAAAGTGCTGGCAAAAATCCCACTTTCTTCAGCTTTCCTAGAAGAGCATAGGGGCTTACTTTAAGCAATACCTTTGCCATGAAATTGAGAAGAAGAAGCTATTGTTGTTGTGCTTTAAACTTAAGAGGGTCTTTCTGAAAGGGTGTCTCCGAAGTTAAGAGTTTATTTTCAAGATATATTGCAACAGGAGCCAAGAATTTATGGGAGCTTGTTGTAGTTTTGGAGATTTAAACTTAATCATGAGAGCATTTTTCTGAAAGGGCGTCTACCAGTTCAGAGAGTTATTGTGAAGACATATTGTTAAAATAGCCAAGAATTTGTGCGGGCTCGTTTCAATTCTGGGGCTTTACACCTGAGGGTTTTTCTGAAAGGGCGTCTACCAGTTCAGAGCTTATTTTCAAGACATTCTAAGGGAGCCAAGAATTTGTGGGGGCTCGTTGCAGTTCTGGGGCTTTACACCTAACTGAGGGTTTTTCTGAAAGGGAGTCTACCAGTTCAGAGAGTTACTGTGAAGACATATTGCTAAGGAAGCTAAGAATTTATGGGGGCTTGTTGTACCTTGGGAGCTTTAAACTTAATTGTGAGAGGGCCTTTCTGAAAGGGCATCTCTGATGTTAAGAGTTTATTTTCAAGATTTCAGGTTGCAAAAGGAGCCCCAAAGAATTTGGGGCAGGGGGATTGTTGACATGCATGCATGGGGAGAAAATTGAGACACAATTTTGAAAGCTTGTCTTCTGTTACACCCCACTTCAGATTAGTTGGTGACCCCGTATTGGGAATACCGACGACCCTGTCATTCCCAATCTTTCTGCCTTCATCCTTTATTTGTTTAAAAAATGTTTACATCCTGTTTTTTCAGCAACCACATATCATGGTTGCTGAAAAAAAATGTTTACATCCTGTTTTTTCAGCAACCACATATCATGGTTGCTGAAAAAAAATGTTTACATCCTGTTTTTTCAGCTGCTAATTTCAGAGACACCCACACACATATCATAAAACTGTTTTAAAAACTAAATGAAGGCAATTAAAATGAAAGCTTTTCCATAATAACTAGAGAAGACATGGCCTAGTCACAAAGGACACTTCAGGGAGAATTCTCAAAGGCATAGGAAGGTTCTCTAAATCAAGAGAAGAGGATGAGTAGCAGAGGGAGGTCAGTGTCTGCTACATAGCTATAAAGACCTCATTTCTTCCAGGCGATACATGGTTGGGGATGCAAGCAATTTGAAATCGTTTATACTTGCCCTGTTTAGTGTAGAATACCTGCGTGAACAAGAGCCTGTTCTCAAGAGAAATTCTCACAAATCTTAAATGTTGCACTTCAAAGTATTACTAGGGTTGTTTTGCCCTTCCCTCATCTTCATTTGTAAATTAATTTTCTCCCTGCCTGCAAATTTTGTGAATGCCTCTAAACAACCCTGAGCATGAACCTGATTGGGAACAGAATACAAGGGGAATTTTTGCTTTCCCAAACTTCCTTTTCGGTTTGACCGTTCAGAGTTGTGGATGCAGTTGCTAAAATAGGGACTTTCAAAACATGCATATCACAGAAAATCTGCACTTTTACTTATTGTATTTACATATTATAAATATATTTCACTTGTTCATTAAAATGAACAAGTGGGGTATAATTCTAGGAGTCACAAGAGGAGCTGCCCACAAATGAATGCTGTACATGGACTCAGTCCTGTATGGACAAGTTTTTCTTCAAAGGTTCCTGAACCTTCCACTACTCAGCTTGATGGGCTGGAGCCTTTGGGTTTCTAGGATGATGATGAGAGGGAAAACCCTCCCTGCCTAAACCATGCATCCTTTTGCATGCCTCCGCCATATGACTGCCCACTTATCTCTTTCAGCTCAACAATTCCAGGTTTTGTAGAAGGAAGAAGGATAAATGCAATGTGAGAATTACAATAATTTGAGTTGATTTTTATGCAGCTGGGGGAGCAGTGGGCTTCTGCTCTCCCTCTCCAAGCGCCCCAGTTGACTATCCTAATGACAATTGGGTTGGAAATGAGCCCCACTGAAACCAGTGGATGCTCTGGGCCAGCAACCCATGAAGCTCAGCCAGAGGGAGGGAGGCTTCCAGCTTTGGCCTTATCTGACTCATGCCATTGGTGTTGGTGGGCGACTCATATGGGAAAGAGTTTTGGGAATGGCTCTCCTGCAGGGTGAGTGCAGTGCCGTCGACATACCAAGCCAATTAAATCATCGCAAGCCGGCTGCACTGGGAGGGAAAGTAAAGAAAGAAACCACAAAAAGTGGGGAGTTGCTTTATGACGAGAAGTGAAGCCATAAATGCTGAGAACAATTAGGTCTCCGAGGCAATTATGGTGCTTTTCAAAAGGGCTCGGTGAAATTTATTTACTACTGCACTTTCCTAGTGGGCTTTAGAGGGAAAGTGGTTTTATGCCGCTCCCGCATCTTTTGTAATCATTGGGTGTGTGGTGTGGAGTAAATCCTTTCCCCCCGGACCTTTATTACTCATTGCTGGACCCTTTCCTTCCCTCCTTCTCTGCCTCCCCTGCCTGGGGCTGTGATAGAGCTCCACTTGATTACTGGAAGATTTTGTTACCGGATGAAATGAGAAAGCGCTTGGTGCTGGTGGAAGGGAAGGCACCCTTCAATGTCCCACCTTTCCCACTTTCAGTGTCCCAGACCCCACCCAATTCTCAGCATTTCAGCCCCTCTTCCTCCAGAGATGTTTCAGAGGCTGGGAGGCTATGCAGCTGGAATGTACGATTCATGAAAAGTTCTACAATCTGTTTTGTGGTGGATAGTTTGAGTTGCGAGATGAAGTGGGCCATTTCATTGGTGTGTCAGCTACCACCACAATGCTTGTGCCCTTTTGATGGGTAATTCAACTATGACACCGGCATATGAGTTGGCCATGACTGGGCTAGTATATGAGGGCCTTCAGTAAAATGCTGTGGAAAATGAAATGTGAGAAGGACAAGGCCTGGCGTTTCTGTTGTGAGCAAGGATTCCTTGAGGGCTGGAGTGAGGAGGGAGCAGCTGGAGCAGGGCAGGAGCAAGACTTGAGGAGTCACAAACCAGGAGCAAGTCAGGAGGACACCATTGCTAAGATGGCTTCTGAAGGGAGAGCCAGGTCTTCTGTAGCTCATTGGCCACCAGGATGCTTGGAGGAGCAGATGCAGAGTCTTGGCTTGGCTTTCTAATTGAAACGTTCCCTATCAAACAGTTAAATACTGGGAAAATAAAGAGGTTTTAAACTGGCGCTGATGGAGAAGCATGTAAGCTTGGTGCCCACCACACCTCCTGGGGAGCTGGCTGTCAGACCAGCAACACTGTCCTGAAGTTGGAACTGGGGTTGCAAGCACAGGCACAGTCCGTTCAAGAAGCAAGTGCAGTCAGCAAGGCGGGTGTCAGGAAGTGGAAGACAAGCCAAAGGGAGCAAGTTCCTTGAGGGCTGGAGAGGCCGGAGCAAGGCAGGGGCCACTGAGGCAACACTTGTAAACAGTAGCAGATGAATCCCAGGAATTGTGGATCTTTCACATTTTGGGGGCTCCCAGTCCAGGTTGGTCTGGATCGTTTTAGGGTCATGCCGAGTCCTGTAAGGAAGATGATGTAGCATCAGGTCTCCACCCAGGAGCCCTCCTGGGGCAGAACCAACAGGACTGGAAACACGAAGTGCACAGAGACCAGCCCTGGTGGATCTACCACTAAGACTGTCCAGGAGGTTCATTTTCCACCGCTGGACTCATTGCAGGGCACTGCTGGCGTAGTGGCCCCTGTTGCTAGAATGCAGGCCGAGACCCTGGTCTCGGCTGTGGTGAAGCCTTGTGGTGAACCATCGATCCACATAGGCAATGGAGGATGCGTGGCACAGGAAGGTGCTGTTCCAGGGTGATGGCATTCGTTCTAGAGCTGGAAACTTGGGTATTTGCGCTCCCACTTGAAATTTCTCCTATCAAACAGTTAAAATACCAGAAAAATGAAAAAGGTTTTTGCCTAACACGTAAAAGTAAACAAGCCTTGTACCTGGCACACTACAGACGGGTAAAGAGGTTGTGGCACACAGGTCAGACCACAGGCATGGTCACACTGTCCAACAGTCAGAGCTGGGACTGCAAGCCTAGACAGAGTCTGTTCAAGAAGAAGGTGTAGTCAGCAAAAGGAGTGCCAGGCAACCAGGAAGACAAGCCAAAGGGAGCAGGTTCATTGAGGGCTGGAGCGAGGGAGGCATAACTGGAGCAAAGCTGGAGCAACCATGTGTAGAAATTTGCGAAGCCCAGGAATTGTGGATCATTCATATCAAATGCAGCTATTCCAGGTCCGCCTGGATTTATTGATTTATTTTAAAAATTTCTGTGCCGTCCTTTGCATAATCTCAGGACAACTGATAACAAAATGAATAACCATACAAAATACAGTTAAAATTCAATAATAAACATTCAATCAAACCAATTACTCAAAACGGGGCCCGAAGCTAGTTGGGACCCATCTAGCCCTTTGGTGTGGAATTTCTTGGTCAATTCCAAGTCCGTGAAATTCAAAGAGGCCCCTGAGGCTTGCAACACATCTCCACTCAGGAGTGATCCTGGGGCAGATCCAACAGGACTGGGAACACAAAGTGCGGGTGCACGGAGACTGGTCCCGGTGGGTTTACCTCTAATTCATTTTCACCACTGGAAGGCTGTGGTTACATCTTGCACAAGGGAAGGCCATACTTAGACTTTGTCCTGTATGAAGAAGTCTTCTTTGGATGTGTCCAGGACCTCCCACCAGTCAGCTTCATGGGGTGACCTTTCTGGGTTTCTAAGGAGGATAAGAGAGGGAGAAAAATTCCTCCCTAAAGCATGCATCCTTTGTACACCTCTGCCATGTGGCTGCTCACTTATCTTTTTATTTTATTTAAAAATCTTTATGTTGGTAATTTCTATATATGAATTAATTCATTTTTTTGTTATCTGCATGGCAAGATACTTAAACCTTGGATAACATAAATCTAAATTTAACCTCCTTTTAATTTTTCTGCTCTGCAATAGGGAAGTTTAATAACTCAATATTTTTTGCTTTCCTGGATTTGTGTAGCTAATGACTCAGTAACTAATACAAAAATTAATGGGGAGGAAAGATCCCCTTGGCTGGTTCCTCGGTATTCCAAAATTTTCAGATTCTAACCCATTGATGAGCCCTGAGGCTGATGTCCCTACACACAACTCTTAACGCTTTAACAGATATTTTCACCTGTATCCATTTCTTCCAACGAATGTAGCATGCAGTGCCACTCCATGCAATCAAAGGCCTTAAGTGCATCTAACGCGAGTATTGCCAATTTTCTTCTATCTTTATTTGCTTTATTTATAGCATTCAGTACTGTATGATTAGCATTCTCCAATTGTCTGCCTGGCATAGGGACTTGCGACAAGAAAGACATCTCTGGATTGTAGGTGCCATCAACATGCAGCAGAGGCTGGGAGGCCATTTGTGGTAAACTATTAACTGAATCTTTTGGAAATTCTTCTTCCTTTTCCTTTTAATCTTCTCACCCCACTTTTCTCTATGGGAGATGAAGAAAGGGGTGCTGTGCATTTTGTTGGGCTCCTGCAGGGGAGGCAAATGATGTGAAGGAGGAGGTTCTCTGTGGCTGTAAGCCTTGCTGACTCTGGGCTACCTCCTGTGATTACTGAGTGGAGTTCTTGCACCCATTCTGCTTTGAAATTCTGTGGGCAGCTTCTTTCTCACTGTGTGTGGGCTGGATGGAGCTTGGGCCTCATGCAGCAGAGCTTTTTCTCTGTTCTTATGATGGTGATGGGAAAGAACAACCAGTTGCAGTGGTCAGATTTTGCTCTGAAGGTGCTCCACCAGAGTGGACCTCTAGGAGAAGAACAGGCACAAGAAATTGAGCAGATCTGTTGGTCAAGCAAGACTTAACAACCAGGCTAACAGGCTTATTTTTAAATAAAAAAATAGCAGGATTAGAATGCATTCTGTTCTGTGTGTTCTCCTTTTGCAAGCCATCACTTCAACTCCTGGAGCCCTAGAAACCCATTCAGCAATACAGAGACATCCTGGATCATAAAGGCAGCCCACTCACTCTTCTAGTTTTGGGGAATTGGAGTGGTCTGGGGTGCTGCCCTGGTTCGTCTTGGTCTGGGTGTAGGCGTCTCCTGGGAGGGCTCGGTGGACCTGGTGTAGGAATTCTTCTGTGATGGCATGTGGGAAGCTGCATGGTGTGAGCAGGAACATGGATGCAGGCTGCTGTTCTGGTCAGTTGTTGCAGGAGGGGGCAGCTGCCTTGCCGTTCTTCTCCTGAGGAGCTACACAATGTGGAAACCAAGTGCAAGAAGAACAAGGCCTAGCATGTCTGTCACCGTTTGAAGCAGGTCATGGTCTGGAAGTGCTCCAGGTTGCATTGATTGGTGAAGAGTTGCACCAGATGTTTCGCACCTTCCAGGAGATGATGCCGCTTGGTCTTGGAGGGTGCAACCCAGTAGTGGAAGAAATGTAGGGCCTAATACGAACTCCAACAATATTGGGAATTAAAACCATTCCTGCTGCAACAGGCCAAGCTTCCATCTCTTCTAGCTGCCTATTGAGGTAGGAGCTAACCAGCTGCCAGTCAAAGCCTGCACGCAGGGCAAAAGTGGACCTGTAGTGTGTGTGGGCACCCTGCTTCTGATACCAAGGCAGCATAAAACCATGAGGACTAGTAGCTGCATATAGCCTTCTCCTTCTCCCCTTGAAAGCCCTCCAAATTGGAGGCCATGGTTATATCTTGCACAAGTGAATGCTGCACTTGATTTCTGCCCTGCATGAAGTTGTTCTTCAAAGTTTCCTGAACCTTCCACCAGTCAGCTTGATGGGCTGGAGCCTTTGGGTTTCTAGGATGATGAGAGGGGGGAAAACAATCCCTTGCTAAACCATGCATCCTTTTGCATGCACCTCAACCATGTGTCTGCTCACTTACCTTTTTTTTAAGCTCCTGGGTATTGGGAAGGAAAAAGCAAGGACAAATGCAATGTGGGCATGATAGTAATTTAAGTTTGTTTTCTACGTGATTGGGGAAGCAGCGGGCTTCTGTTCTCCCTCTTCAAATTCTCCAGCCAGCCATCCAAATGACAATTGGGTTGGAAGTGAGCCCCACTGAAACCAATGGATGCTCTCTACCAGCAACCCATGAAGCTCTGCCAGAAGGAGACAGGGATGAAGCAGAAATTGGCATTGGAGTCCAGTGTCTGAATTTTTTAAGGTCTGACCTATGGATTCCATTGTAGCCTGACTTTTCATGATTAATACCTTCCTTGATCCTGCAGACTGTACTTGTATTTGTATTTTTTACTTTATTTTTACTTTAGTATCCATAGTTTTATGCAAATTAACTCCTAGAAATGTATTTTACACAAATGCATCCTACATTAAAGCAAAGATGTGGGCATCTGGGGCAGTTTGGATATTTGAGAGGGATTCATATGTTTTCCAGGAGTGTGAATCGGCAAGTGTGATATTTCACATGTGCATCCACTTGTGGTATCTGTATAAAGCATCCACTAACTTGATTTTATGCTACCCATTCATCTTGAGCTGGAGAGAGAAACAGACTACTAGGATGTAGATTGCCTTGTATAATATTTGCATACCCCTTGTAGCAGCAGATTAGCACACTGCACAACACTTTGTGAGCCAGGGACACCCAAGTTTGCCTACTGTCACTGCATTAGGGACTCTCTCTTTAAAATAATTATTTTACTTTCTAACAATCCTCTCATTACAGCATAAACAAAACCTACTAATGGCAGCAACAAGAATAACATAAAATATACCCAAATGTATTCCTGTATACAACCTTCTATTATCCTTAACTTCATACTGGGTGATCCAACAGCAGTATAAAATACAGAATAAAATGATTGATTTTCCCTATTGAATAGTTAAAGTACTAGGAAAATAAAAAGGTTTCAGCCTGGTACTGAAAAGCATGTAAGCTCGGTGCCCAGCACAGCCTCTAGAGAGCTGGCTGTCTGCGCCCGGGGCATGGGTGTCTAACTGGAAGACAGACACTGGGACCTGGGCAACTGGAGTGCGGCACATTGGTCAGGCCACAAGCCACACTGTCCAACAGTCAGAGCTGGGGCTGCAAGCCTAGACAGAGTCTGTTCAAGAAGAAGGTGTAGTCAGCAAAAGGAGTGCCAGGCAACCAGGAAGACAAGCCAAGGGGAGCAGGTTCATTGAGGGCTGGAGCGAGGGAGGCATAACTGGAGCAAGGCTGGAGCAACCATGTGCCCGAAGCTCAGGAATTGTGGATCATTCATATCAAATGCAGCCATTCCAGGTTCGCCTGGATTTATTGATTTATTTAAAAAATATCTGTGCTGTCCTTTGCATAATCTCAGGACGGCTCACAACAAAATAACCATACAAAATACAGTTAAAATTCAATAATAAACACTAAAACATTCAGTCATAAGGATTATTCAAGATTAAAAGAAAAAGGAGTAACTGGAGCAGGGCAAAAGCAGCCAGAGCAGAAACTGAGCAAGGTAGGAGTAGCTAGAGCAGGGCAGAAGCGAAACACAAGAATCCACAAACCAGAAGCACTTCAGCAAGTCATGAGGACCTTTGTTGCAGTGGCAGCTTCTGGGGAGAAGAGCCCCCGTCGATTGGGGCAGTAATCCTGCAACAACCAGTGCTGCTGTGCTGGTCCTCATCCTTCAGGGGGAGCCCTAAAAACCACCTCAGGTATGAGTTGGGGTGCCACAACCAAAAAAGCTCCCCCCTTTCCTTATATCTTTCAAAGGTGAGCTTCTGAGAAGAACTCCAGTGGATGGGTTCTTTTTCTCTTCCAATAACAACCTTGTAACACATCACCCTAATGCATTTAGGAGTGAGTGGTAGGGTCAGTTTCATATGATTTCCCCATTAGTATGTGAACATCCTTGTGAGAAAATGCAGCAAGATGGTGGTTGTCTTTCTGGGGTGAGAAAGGGCAACTCCTCAGGAATCTTCCCAGACTATGTCTCCTCAGCACTTTCAGCTTTGCCTGCAATATGCCAGGTGCAACTTTTCTGCTCTTCACCTGTGAGGATCCTGCCTCACTGGAAGAGAATCAATTTTAGAATTAGATTGTTTCTTTATTGCTTCTCTGTGCTTATGTTTGCAGTCAGGTAGGATTCGCCACAATAACACTGATGTCAAATTACATTTTGGTCAAAACAGCAAAAAGTAATACAATCAACATAACCAAATTCAGGAAGGAAATTTCACAAAACAACTTGGTGATGAATAATAAAATGTTTTAGTTCCCGGTTGCTCTGACGCAGTAATGTCAGAGCAACTGGGCACCCAGTAAAACAATTGCTAAGGTGCATGGTCCAAGAATGACTTGCAGGATGTACCAACAGCATCCATTTCTCTACTGCTAGGGATGTGCCCTGAGCCCAAATTCCTGGAGACCATCCATAGAATTGAGCCCCACCTGCCGTGTAAGCAATGGCCCTCTTCTGCGTTAGGAGCACCCACCATTTAAGGAGAGGCAACTGATACTAAAGAAGGCTGGTCAGGAAGGGCTTAGCTAAACTGAATCGACTAACCAGGCCAGAGTCATTAACAGGGACTGGCTGCCTTTCAGGAAGAGAGCTGTGTAGGGAACACAATGGGATAGTCCTAGAACTTTAGATAAGAAGGATTGTATCTGCTTGATAGAGTGATTGGTAGTGCTTCACCAGATTGGACTACCACACAAAACTGATTTAGTCCTGTACACTTCCGTGATTGATATGCATTTATTACGTTGATTGTACTAAAAGGATGTAATAGCTAGAGCTGTAAATCTGACTACATTTACTGTTACACTGTGTCACCCAAGAGTGATTAGAATTAAAGGTATTACCAAGATGTTTGCACTGTTTGACTTGCTGGATTTTGTTAGCTTAACAATTCCAGCTAAGTTGCCCCTTTTTCTTCCTCCCTTCATTCTTTGGTGAAGAACAAAACCCCACAGTTATCTGCAGAAGCGGAACTTGACCATTTAGAGAAAAGTTGAAATGGGGACAAGAATACAAGATTCTTTAACGGCATTGCTGATACTTCTCTTCCCAAGTTGAGCACCAGTATCTGGAAGGGAGCACCAGTGCGTGCAGAACCAGGCTCCTGAGCACGTGCTTCTTGAGACTTACCCAGGAATGGGTACCCACAGCCACTGCCCCATTGTGGTGCAGTGCTGTGAGGGAGCTCTCTGGCGAACGCCCTTGCCTTGCATGGGACTTGCTGGAGAAAGTTCTCGAGTGTGGTGCGGCCTAGTGACATGCAGCCGTGTTCATCGTAGCATTAGAGCTCTGCATCGGCTCCCCCCGACTGCTTCAGAAGGCTGTGATCTCGGCCTTCACAGGGAGAGGAGACCTCCACCCAAATCTCCAGGGATTCCCTGGCCAGGTGCCTCCGCCAGCAGTAACAACTCTGGTGCCCGGGACTCTCCGAGGGAGGCATCCCTACACAGCACCCGAGTCTCCCAAGGGCTGCTAGCTGTGGCTTCCCCGTCCTTGCAGGGCTTTGGCCCTCTTCCCCAAAGGCTGCATGCACCGTACCGATTTCTGAATCCTTTGTGGAAGGCCCCAGGCGCGTCCTCTTCATCAGGGGTTGTCTGGGGACTGAGGAGGAAGGGGGCCTGAGGCCTGGTGGCCACAGTCACATTGACCCGGCCAGCAGCAGCCTTTGGGGCCGGCGGCAGGCAGGCTTGGGGCAACCTGTTCGTGCTGAACCCGCTCCCTGAGCCTGCGCCTGCGTTTGCAGACGGCCGTGTAGTCACGTGCCTTCTCCTCCCCACCCACTGCCAGAGGAGCATCTGCTCTTGCCTGCAGGGGCCGGGGGGAGCCTGAGCCTGGACAGAAGGCCTGTGTGGAGTGGTCCACGTCCCACAGCTGTGCGGGGAAGAGGAGACTGAGCTTGGTGGAAGTGGAGGAGCATGAGGTCCCCCGTGGCGCCACCCGGCCAGCAGAGCAGTGCATCTAGCTATTCCTCCCATCGTTTACAGCTTTGCTTTGCTTTGCTTTCTATGACCTTGAATTGGTCATCTGGGCCACAGCTGGTAGCCAAACATGCAGGCTGCTCTAGGGGCAACAGACACCAGCCGATTGGGTTGCCCCTGCACCAGTTGCAATTGCGATTGCCGGACTGCCTGCAAAGGCGTCCCGTGTGTTTGTGTGTGTGTGTGTGCCTGGCCTCTTCTTGCAAGGAGAGGATGTGACACATGCTGAACGACAAGGGCAACTGGGGAAGATACCGTTATTTGAATAAGTGCACCAATTAGCTCCCTCGGAGATTATTGCAATGATACATTCAAGTACCTAAGAACGCCGTTCAAGGTGCAGGACATTCAGCTGGGACAGGGAAGGAGGGCTCCCCCCGCTGTGTCCAGCGTTGCTCTTTGTCTCTCTGCGGCCGGATTGCAACATGAGCAGGCTCCCTGCGTGCTTTTGCTTCTTGCTCGGCTTCGTGACCTTCCTGGCCTCTCTCTGGCCCCTTCCGCTAGTTTTCTGGGCCCCTTTTCAGCTGCAGACGTGCCGCTCGCTGATTCAGGATCTCTGTGCCCGGCGGCTGCCCTGCCCCAACCACTAGTGCTCGGCCCCTTGCTTTCTCCTGGTGGCATGTGACGCAGCCCCCTTCGCCCGCCGCCCCTTGCCCCGCAGCGCTCCACTCTCCGTGCCGGCCCTGCATGGGGCTGGCCCACATCCCACTCCTTCCCGGCCAACCTGGGAAGGGGTCCATGCAGCCAAGCCAGGGGAGGACGCCTTGAAACGCACCCGGGATTCGGCCTGGGGTCGCGGGCTCTGCTTAGCATGGCGCGTCTGCAGGGCCTGGTCGTCCGTGCCAGCCAGGTCAGCGAGCTCACTCTGCGGCTGAGGCAATGCCGGGCTTCTCCCCACCGCACTTCCACGGCGTGCCTGGAGACCTCGCGAGGCGCCGCTGCCTGAGCCGGGCCATGTGCCGCGGGGCCGGGCGCCCCTCTCTGCTCCCGCAGCCTGCGCTGCTCACGCAACCAGTGCCCCTCCCGCATGCAGAGCTCCCTCTCCAGGATGGAGCCAACGAGGGCCATCCGTTCGTCCGCGACCCTTGCCTTCCCCCGTGCTGAGCATGTGAGAGGGGTGGCCACCCTTGCGCCCTCCTCCTTCCCAGGGCTGCTGCCTCCTCAGCGGAGAGCCTGCTCAGAGCGAAGCAACGCAGCCAGTCAGGCAGGCAGCAGAAGCCGGACGTGGCCCATGTTCGGCGGAATCCTTCTGGAAGACATTGTCCTCCTTTGGGCAGGCCTGTGCTGCGTGGGCACTCCCTTGAGTGTGGCCATCTCCCCCCCCCCGCTCTTGTGGTCCAGAAGAGCCAGCCCTTGCCCTCTGACCTGCCGGGGGTACCTGCTTCCACCACTCCAGCTCCCCGGCGGCCTGCAGGGGAAGACAAGTCCGCACCCCTCCCTCCACACCCCTTGGGAGAGGAGGCAGGCGGGGGGCACCACCGTGGCCAGGCCCCCCGTGGGGCACGTCATCTTTTCCCAGACTGAGGAGCAGTTGCCACGGCAGATGGACAGCTTGATCCAGGCCAGCTCTTCTGGGCGGACGAAGGGTGGGGAACTGTTGCGAGGCTGGGAGAATCCCGGGCCCGGTGGCCTGTGGAGAGTGGCTTCCGGTCTGTGCTGCGCTGCCACGAGTCTCACACGGGGCGGAAGGGCGTCCCCGTGCACCTCCCTGGCCTTCCTCGTCAGGTGGCGTCCATCTTGTCCGCCTGGGGGGCTTCAGCTGGGCCGGACCGCTGTGACTTGGGCCAGATGCTCCTGAGGAGGACCAGTGGGGGAGGTTCCCTGGAACGGGGTCTGCCTGGCAGGGCTCGCTGAGGCCTCGTGCGGCTAACCCGGGCAAGCAGAGCCCCACCTCCAGACACAGCGTCCTCAGAGAACTGAGCTCCTGCCCTGGCAGCCCCATCGCCGGCGAAGGACCCTTTGGTGCACGTTGTCCTCAGTTTTCCCTTTGGCTTCCTTGCCCAGATGTGCACAGTCACATCTCCCTGCCCGGCCCCCCGGGGACGCAGCTTGAGGGCCGCAGGCAGAAGGCCGCCGAGGGAGCTCCGTGCCAGGCCTGGCAGTCCGCGCGGCTGTGCCCTCCTGGTGAGCCAGCCCAGGCACTCCTACGCCTGCTCGGCAACGAGCGGGGTCTGCACGTCCACGAAGGTGGCAGTGGCAGCTTTGGGGTCATGTGATTGTAGCCGCAGGCTTCTCAGTCCGGGCGGGAGGTCCTTGGGATGGCTGTGTCTCCTCGCTTGGCAGGCGCTTTCCCAGCAGGTTTGTCCCAAGGGGGAGAAGAGCTCCACCCGGATCTCCAGGGCGTCCCTGGCCAGGTGCCTGCACCAACGGTAACAACTCTGGTGCCCGGGACTCTCCGAGGGAGGCATCCCTGCACAGCACCCGACTCCCGCAAGGCTGCTGGTTGCGGCTTCCCCGTCCTTGCAGGGCTTTGGCCCTCTTCCCTGAAGGCTGCATGTGCCGTACCGATTTCTAAATCCTTTGTGGAAGGCCCCAGGCGCGTCCTCTTCATCAGGGGTTATCTGGGGACTGAGGAGGAAGGGGGCCTGAGGCCTGGTGGCCACAGTCACATTGACCCGGCCAGCAGCAGCCTTTGGGGCCGGCGGCAGGCAGGCTTGGGGCAACCTGTCTGTGCTGAACCCGCTCCCTGAGCCTGCGCCTGCATTTGCAGACGGCCGTGTAGTCACGTGCCTTCTCCGCCCCACCCACTGCCAGAGGAGCATCTGCTCTTGCCTGCAGGGGCCGGGGGGAGCCTGAGCCTGGACAGAAGGCCTGTGTGGAGTGGTCCACGTCCCACAGCTGTGCGGGGAAGAGGAGACTGAGCTTGGTGGAAGTGGAGGAGCATGAGGTCCCCCGTGGCGCCACCCGGCCAGCAGAGCAGTGCATCTAGCTATTCCTCCCATCGTTTACAGCTTTGCTTTGCTTTGCTTTCTATGACCTTGAATTGGTCATCTGGGCCACAGCTGGTAGCCAAACATGCAGGCTGCTCTAGGGGCAACAGACACCAGTAACAGACACTAGCAGGCTTGCTCCTGCACCAGTTGCAATTGCGATTCACATCAGTTGCACGCTGATTCACAAGACTTGGCTGTGACATCACTGGGTCAGGATGGCTCTTCTCAGGGTTCCCGTGTCCCCTGATCTGCATCACAAGAGGAGCGGGACTATGGATGCCTTTCCTTCAGTTCAGCTCCCATGTCAGACTCCCCAGCAGCAGTTTCTTGAGGCTCCTGCGCTCTGGAAGAGACGGCCAAAGCAAGTGTCAGTATCAAGACCAGGAATCACCTGGCCTTCCTGAGTCCTGTCTCTCTCGTCAGAACTTTGCACTCTCTCCCTTCCTTCATTGCAAAATGGGAGCAGCGGAAGTGTAGCAGACAGCATTGTCTCATGTTGCCTGATTCTTAATTCCTAAGTTTAATTCCTTTCTTTGTTAATTGTAATTAATGGATTTTAATGTTGGCCACTTAGAGAGTCCTGTCAGGCTATTTACAGGCATATGCTTTTGAAAATAGTAAATAGATAAATAAAATTGTGTGTGCTGTAGAGAAAGTGGTGAAGAGGCATTTGTCTTCCCGTCCCTTGGTCCTGGAACAGGGGGGTGCTCCCACATTAAGAGCAACAGACTCGTGTTCAATATTCTGCAAGTGGGAGCAATCCAGTAAGTAGCCAGATAGGTAGGTGGGTGGGTAGATTTCCCTAAGTGTAAGCAAGTTGCTCCTCAGCCTTGGCTTGGGGCTGAGCACATCTGTGCAGTGTGGATTCCCCTGGCCCTTGTCAGTCCTGCAGGCTCCTGGGGCATGCGCAGAGGCTCACTGGTGGCTATGCGGCTGGCACTGGTCTGTGATGAGCTGCCCCGGAGGCTGATGGTCTGGGTAACCCCCAGAGAGCTCTGGACACCTTCCTGGCTGATATGTGTGGCACTCCTGCCAAAGTCCTGGTCAAGCAGTGGAACCAGAAGTGACCCAGGCAGCCGGCATTAACGCTCCTGAGTCCCCTCTCCGTGTCTGAGCTCAGAGCAATGGAACCGCAGGTGCAGAAAATCCCCGAGGCATGCAGCCAAGCCCTGGAGTGTGCCTGCAGTGGGCCAAGGGACGCCTCTTGCAGCCTCTGTCCACTCTTCCATTTGCCACCCAGAAGAGCCATTTTGGGCCTCCCGGGGCCATTTCCAGCTGCCCCATGAGCCTCCTAGACCCACTGAGGCTGGCTGCAATATGCATGCTGGGCCCTTCCAGGAGGAAGTCTTCTTTTCTGCCAGGAGATGGGCCAGTGCTATATTAACTGAATCAGGGGAAGCAGCCAGCACCAACCCACAGAGTGACTTTGTGACAGTCACAAATTTTTAGCTCAGCCTGCTTCACAGGGTTATTGTGCCGAGGCATATAATGTAGTGACAGGATATAAAAGTTTTAAATAACTAAATAAATAGTCATGGGAATAAGATGGAAAACAGCAAGAGGAGAAGAATGGAAACTGCTTTAAGTTTTTAGAATAGAAAAGGCAGGATATTTATCTAAAATAAAAGAAGGAAAAAATGGAATTGATCTACTGGGTGACCATGTGTTTTAAAAAAGAAAAATGCCTTTTTTTCCTTCCTTCCTTCCTTCCTTCCTTCCTTCCTTCCTTCCTTCCTTCCTTCCTTCCTTTTTTTTAAAGAAGGCAGCTCTCTTAGAATGTCTGTCTGGTCCAAGATTGGAGCATGGAGAAGAAAGACAGAACTGCAAAATTGCCCATCCCAAGGATGTGTGAGGAACCCATTCCGTAGGTCTGTTAGATTCCTCTGAGCTTGTCTTCCTGGATTCCAGCCCTCTTTCTTGTGACTGGAAGTCCAACTTCCTAGTGAACACACCAAGGATTTGCATGTGCATGTGAAGCCTTCCTTCCCTGTCCGTGACTCTCAGCTTTTGTGCTGCACATTTTGTGGAAGAAGGTGGCTGGTTGTGCCAGTATCTTGGACCTCCCTTCCAGGTTGGTTGCTTCTCTTAAGCCAGGGCAGAGCATGAGAAGACACTTGATGGACAGAAGAGGGCTGGATTCTGGGTTGCGCTACACTACCTGTACCTGACTAAAAAGAAGTGGGCTGGCCTGAGGTCATTTGGCAAGCTTCACGGCTGAGCAGTGATTCGGGATGTGAGAGAATTTCATTTCAGGCTTCAAATCACTCAGAAGTGCCCCATTTGAAAGCCTAAATGCAAATGAAAGTGCATATTTTTCCTGAAAAGGTTTGCATTTTCCTGAAGTTAGGTTCTTGTTTGAAAAGTAGGCATTTAAAAATGGGCATTCAAAATATACACTTAGTGTGCAGAGAAAATGCACTTTTCATTATTTAATCAGAGAGGGGAATACAGGAGTTCCTATTTGGATTAAAAATACCACAACAGGCTGCAAATTAGAATGGAATGTGAGCTGAGCTAAGCTTTGTAGTGAATCTCGGAGAACTTTGATGAGCACAAAGTTCTCTGGTTTTCCCATCCCTAGCAAGGCTTCCTAGTATAACACTCCATCACAGCCTTCCAGAACCATGTTCTCTGAAGATCTGTAGAATTGCAACTCCCATCACTTCCAGCCCACATAGTTAGTAGCCAGGAAGGATGAGAGCTGCATTCCAAGACACTTGATGGGCACCAGGTTGGACTGCTCTCTACTAATCTACTCCGAAACAATGGATGACACATTGTCCAGATAAAAGTGGAGATTGCCCTTGAAAACTCACTGATCATTCTGCCTCTTCTGTTGTGACAAAGTGAGCACAGGATGCTGGAAGCCTCCCACAGAGTGAGATAATTGGACACTTTGCAGGCTATCCAGGAATAAATTCAACCATTTGCATCCTACCTCCAGTGGCACCGGCCTGTCGTAACTGGGTCTTTACAGCCAGCTTTCCCTGCAGGAGTTGCACTTCACTTTCTTCCAGCATCCTGCTTCTCACCTCCAGGATGCCAAGTTGAAATGTAGTAGTAAACAAATAATTAAAATAGTTTGCTAACAGGCTGTCTTTAAGGCTTTTGGCTCTGCTCCTTAAAGGCAGAGTTCTCACCTCTTCCCACAAGGGGAACGTCTACAAATATCTTTCATGTTAGGAGCCAAGTCATTTAGAGGGTTGGAAGCCCCAGTTCAGAAATGTACAGGAAGGATCTGCTAAATTGGTTCATCGCATTCAGGGTTGACTTAGGTTTTTCCTACAACCCTGTGATTCACCCATGAGAGCTGGGTGCAAAAAACCTATATCAAGAATGGAAGATTTGTATAACCAGGCATTTGTCCTGTAAAACAGAACTGATTTGAGCTTGCTGTTCTGTCATCAGACAGATTCACTCCTGGCCCATTGGGAAGGTGTAAAGAATCTGCTTTATCTTGGCCCTGTGTGCAAAGAGTTGCTGGATTTCAGGCACCCTGTGGTGTGCTGAAAGTTCCCAACCCTTGTGCAATGTTTTCCTTTCCCTGCCTCTTCTGGAGAGATCTGCAGTAGATTTAAACAAGTTTGGTTTTGTATGTAACTGGTCTGCAATTTCCCAAGTGACCAGATTTTTTTCTGAGCCACACAGACTGAGTGGATTTGCAGGCCAGTTTTCACGTTCTAGAATTTGATGCAAATGTATCTGTAGAAAAATATGAAGCAAGCCAACAAAAATCTGTCAAAATGCCCAGTCACCTCCCATAGCTTAACGAGTGAAAATTTCCTGTTTTGGGAGAGGCAATTTGTGCATTTTTGGAAGTGCAAATTTGTGCAAACTAACCACATTCAGGGAATGGGAAAAATCTGATTCTACCCGCCAATGGACAATGGAGTGAAAGGTGTTTGACAATCCATGAAGTGCAGACAGATTGAACAAAATCCATTCATCCCCATCTTACTTAATGGAGGTGGATGAAGACCATGGCGATGTGTACATTGTATTTCACATTTTAATCCTACCCCTGCAGTCTCTCTTGCTGCTTGAGCTTTCTGAAAAGACCCTGTAGGGGTCTCACACTCTCTTGTTGCTTTCCAGAACGGTTGACTTTTTGTTTAGTCAAAGGCTTGCCCAACCCATCGCAACCCCATGGACAACATTCCTCCAGGAATGTTTTCCTGTCCTCCACCATCCCTCAGAGGTCATCCAAGCCCACACCCACTGCCCCAACCACTCCGATGTTGTAGTGCCCATCTTTTATTTGTCAAAAGTGCATAGAGAACCAATTTGTTTGTGTCCATGAAGCAGGTAAATTAAATGAGTCTGTGCAACAGTGAGTGTTAAAGACTGTTTCAGTGTAAAGTTTATCTGTATAATAACCTCCTCCCCAAAGAAGCAGCTACAAGATATTGTGAATGCATAGGCTTCAAAGATTAGCTTTTCCCTATGTTTCTAAGGTTCAGAGCTGCATTGTACTGTCATTAAGACCCAAATTAGATATTGCTTTATTAAAGAAAATGTGCAGTGTCTAAAAGAGATGAAACAAAAGGTTTTGCTGAAGAAGACACAACCCTAAGATTCATGCCAAAGTGGCAATCCATTGATTAGGAAGACTGGGACAATCCAATTTCATTCTTGCTTTAAATCTTGTATATCATATTTATTCACCAATAAGAAGTATTTATAGAACTGGATTGTGAGTTGCTTTGCCTGGCCAGTCTCCATAAGTGCATCTATTAATAATCTTGTAAAAGCAGCCAGGCTAAACCTGGATATTTAAACAGGGCTACAATTGCCATTATGGGGAACAAAGGAGAAGAAATGGCAGAGACTCATTCTTGGGACCCACTCCTCTATTCCCAGGAAAAAGCAAGTGATCTTTCCTTGTCTGCCCCCAAAATGTTTCCTTACCAATCTAGCTTGCCCAGGAAAGTGAATTGCCAAATCTCTTTGTTTACAATGTTCATAAAATACAGTATAAAATGAACATGACAGTAAAAAATCCCAACATTTTCATTATAGAAATTTTAAAAGGATGAAATTATAATTACTTGAATAAGACAAGTCCATGCAATTTGGCTTTTCCATGGAAAGAGGACCATGTAACTCTGAGCTTACTGTGCTACAATAGCGTTTCCCAAACTTCTAGATGCCAACTCTCACCAACTCCAGCAAACATGCATGATGGGAGCTGGAGTCTAAAACATCACAAGGACACCATATTGTTCCAAGGCTGTCCAATGAATCCTTTAATCTACACATTTTTCCTCTCTGGGTTTCCAAAACTTCATTTTTTGAAAGGTTTGGCAGTTGCCAATGTCTAGCAAATATGTCCCCTCTCCAGGTGCCATCCCTAATCATGGTTTCACAGCAGGAGTTGTTCAGTTTACTCTAGAGATGAGATTAAATAGTTGAGTATAAAACACGGCATGACCGAACTGGCTTTATTTCCCTCCCCTCTCCAAGAATGCACTCGCTCCAACGGCACAGATGTAATTCCTGCTTTTAAATTCAATTAACAGTGACTCAATTCAGCTGCCTGAATACATTACCACAGCTTGAAGTGCTGCATCTTATTCTTTTAAGGCACGGAAAAGGACTAGTATGATTTCCCTAAATGCATATTAATTCGCCCCAATATGTCAAGCACCTTAACAGATTTTGGCACTGATTTGTCAGTTAGGGCTTTGTGACCTGCCTGTTTGAGATGTCCCTCCACCTCTTCAAATCTTCAGGGCACTGGAAGGAGAAATGGACAAATCTGTCAATGTGGGTTTTCCTCTGTTTTTCATTCTTCATTTGTTCCTGGTTTGCAAATCAACCAGCATGAAAATGTAGCTACATTTTTGTGTTTGGCCTTTCAATGGGAAGTGTGAATCAGCCAAAGATGAGCTCACCAAAGTTTTCTTGAAGTTCGTTCCAAAGTCCATGTCAAATTGCAAGCTTTATTTTTTCTTTTTTGCATGAAAATGCACATGTATTTCTGTGAATTATTTTTGAATATGCAACAGTTTATTATGGTCAGCGACTAGTTCATTCTTAAAAGTCAATTTACAAGTGACACCATAGATTAAAACATTCCAATGATTAATTAGAGGAAATAAATGGTATAAAGTAGCTTACAATCACCCATTACAATTTTTAAAATTAAAATGTTAAAACATTAAGGCAGTTTGCTTTTTTGTAACTTCTGTTCTTTGAGTGGTCATCTGTGTGTTCACATCCACGAAGATTCTCTCAGAATTAACTGTCCTGCTATAAATAGGTGGGGCCCTTGCCCTGGTGGGGAGAACAGTACATCCAAAGGAGGACATTTCAAGGTGGCTTCAGTGTCAAGGTGCTAGTGCTGTATAAACATGAACAGTGTCGCCCATGTAGCAGCTTTGCAAAGAACTTGTAGGGTGATGCCAGCATAATCTAGTCCTGCCCCTGCTTGGGGCAGGGGTCTTGACAGA
Source organism: Varanus komodoensis (assembly GCF_004798865.1). NCBI lineage: Eukaryota > Metazoa > Chordata > Lepidosauria > Squamata > Varanidae > Varanus > Varanus komodoensis. The sequence goes on along the minus strand of NW_025336587.1, from coordinate 496,079 downwards.
TGGTTGCTGACTTTTGCTCAAAAGCCTCCATCAAAGATATTTAAATTGCTGGAAGCCACACTTTCCAACTGTCTTGATGTTGCTTTCACTTCAAAAGCATTAAGACAAAATATGTGTTTTGAAAGAAAAGACAGTTAGAAGTGTGCATTTAAATATTTGTATTTTCATGCAGATTTTCTTAACACAATTTGCAAATTGCTGCCAAAGAAATAAGACAGACATGTGAGTGAACAAGCACAAAGGCAATACAGACTGGAAATAGACTGATTTTTCCATCTGTAATTAAAATTAATTAGGGTTATGTAATTGCTTTAACTCCCCCTCCTAGGAATTCCACTCTTATCAAAACTCTGATTTTAATTGATCATTATATTGCTGTTCAGCAAACAAAGCCCAAGGGTCATGCAACATACGGAAATAATAAAAACAACAATGAACAGAACAGGAAGGATTAGAATGTGGGTAAACAAAAGGGCAATGGGCAATGGGCAAGAACCAAGAAATCAATCCATGACACTTTTTTAAATAAAATGGATGACATCAGGTGTTTCTGAGAAAGGCCCTGGGAAGGATCCACTCTACTGGCTTTGCTGAGACACTGTCCCAACTTATTTCCATTTTAACAGGGAGGGAAGAAGCATCTATCAGCAGTCATTACACCTGCCTTCAGCAGAGGTGGGGTGTGGATGGGACATCTCAGGTCTGTAGTGCCAGAGCCAATGATGAAGAGTGCAGTAGGAAGAAATCAGCTTTCTTTCACACAACACGGGTTGTCTTTTGCCTCATAGAGTTCATGAACTTCTTTTGAGTCACGCCATGATTCACAAGCTATGCTTGATTGCAGGCATCCTGGTTATTGCCAAACTGATGATAATCCATCCTGCTTTCACCCCATGACAACTGACTGCATCTTTCTACCTGACTGCAGCAGAAGGAGAGATGGGACAAAGGGTCACACTTACTCTGCTGAGACGCCAGTTCCATTTGGCTCCTCTTCCCTCCTCTTGATGTCCATCCATCAGTAGTCATTTCACCTGGCTTCAGCATTGGGAAATTCAGCACAGAAGGCAAACCTCATTGGCTCAGTGGAGAGACCAGCAATCATTGGATTCTTACCATTCCTACCTGAGTTGGTCATTTGAAGAAAGTTGCAAATTCCCCATCTTTGCTTGCTTTTCTCTTCCCTCCTCATGGAGTTTTCTTTTTGTGTCATCCTTATTTCTTATCTGGCTTTTTTGGGAGATTTTCAGCTGAAAAGAGAGAGGTCACAAGATGCTATAAATAAACTAAATTCCTAGGAGACCAGCTACCAAGGCTTTCTTTTTTTAACCTGGAGAGACCAGATGATCTACCTGTACGTTTCTCCTCTCCACCCTACTCTGTACACAAGACATTTTTTTTTCAAAATCCAGAAATAGACACCGGAGCAAATTAGTTCACCATCTGGGGGTCTATGGTCATATACAGATTGCATATCTTGCTTTCCCCATTACCCATATCAGGAGAGGGGGAAGAGCCATAATGAAACACCAAATTAATTAATGCTTGTGAAGTACTTTGAGATCCTTAGATGAAAGGCATAAAGGAAGCACAATTTATCTGAGAATTAGGGAGCCAGTTCATAAATACAATTAAAACACCAGGGTGACTTCTTACTATTTCAATCTCAAAATTCTGAAGATTAAAAATAATAGGAAAGGTGGTTCTTTCAGAAGCAGTGGAAACTTGGGGAAGAGGCTCTGCTGGATGGGTTATTTGCAGAAACAGGGAGGAGAAGAGTGGAGGGGAGGGAACAATCCTCAACTTTTTTTAGGTTGATCTCAGTAGAGGACTTATAATAGAGGTCATCTCTAGGGATCTATGCCTATGCACAAGTTTTCTTTCTTAACTTTCTATGCCACCCCATTTTTCCAGGGGGAACATAATTTTTCCAATGATTTCTCAGAGATAGGGGTCTTTCCCTGAGCAGTGCTGGTAGCAGACTGCCCTCCTTTCCTAGAAGGTTGTTTGTTCTGCTCTGACATTGCTGGAAAAATGCCCACCACTGTATGTCTTTCACAATCCCAAGACTTAAGCATTCTGGGGCATGTGTGTATGGACGATGGACACCATCAAAAATGTGGATACAATCCTGCAAAGTGTCTGTCTTTCTTGCAAGAAGGGGGATGAGGAGCAAACCAGATGTTGGAAGCAGAGGACAACCAAGGAACACAGATGTCCACCTGAGTTCAAAAAGTCATAAGAACCTAAGGAGAGCCATGCTGAATCAGACCAAAGTCCATCTAGTCCAGAATTCTGCACACAAAAGCAGCCAACTGGCTGCCCAGAGGCAACTCACAAGTAGGATAGGAGTGAAGCAGCACTCTCCCACCCATGTTCCTCAGCACCTCCTCTGCATAGGTGCATTACCTCTCATAACAGAGGTGGCACAGAGCTAGCAGCAGGACTAGCCTTTCCCTTTACAAACTGGTCTAATCCTTTTTGAAAACCATCCAGATTTAGAAGAGAAAAACATAAGAGCCAAGCTGAATGTCCATCAGGTCCATCATTCTGTCTACAAAACAGCTCAACCGCTCTCCAAAGGGAACCCACAAGCAGCACTCTTACACTCAAGCTTCCCAGCAGCTGCCTCTCCGACTAGCACCAGGACTAGAAGCCCGCAATAGTCTTCTTCTCTTCCATGAATTTTCCCAGTCCCCTTGGAAAGCCACCCAGATTGGTGGCTCTCACCGCATCCTGCAGAGATAGCCTCATGGGTCATTTCCAGAAGTCCTGATGACCCCAGCAAAGCTCAAGCATCAGAGGAAGTCTGCCTATACTTCTTTCTTGGTCAAGTCCAGAGGGGAGGCACTCTTGGATTTAGTCCTAGGTGGGGGTGCCCACCACAGGTGCCCACTCACAGGGTACACATGTTGGTGAGCCATTAGAAAAAAAGGCAAGCAAGTGGAGAGGGAGAGCTATTTCTCCTCTCATACACTTGAACCCAAAGGGGTCCTCCCACGAAGCTGACTGTGGGAAAGTTCAGGACAAAAAAGAAGTAGTCCTTCTCATACAGTATAGACTTAAACTGTGGAATTCACTCCCAAGAGAAATCATGATGGCCATCATTCGGACAGATTGATGAGGCAGGAGGCTCTCCATGTCTGCTATCCTTGCTGCCCATGTGCTCCCTCCTTCACCAGAGGTGGCACACCTGCATTCACTAGTCACCGAGGAGTTGGCAGGAGAAGGCCTTGCACCCATCCCACTTGATGGATCCTGTGAGCAGCTGGCCTGTCCCCATCTAAGCAGAGGGTTGGGCTGCATGGGTCTTTGGTCTGCCCAAGAAGGCATTTCTTATGTTCCTGTCCAGTAGAATCCAGTGGCCAGCTTGGATGGGTGGTGCTAGACCAGCTCCTGAAAGTACTTTGCTGAGAATACTGACTAGCGATTCCATTCCTCACCACATGTAGAGCTGCACAGAGACCCAAGGGATCTTCAGCAGAACCTAGGAAGATCTGTATTTGTCTTGGTCAATACTTGGTCAATACAATGTTATTTTAATTTTTTGTTGTAAGCCGCCCCGAGGCTTCGGCGAATGGGGCGGCATAAAAATGTTTTAATAAATAAATAAATAAATACTAGGCAGATTTACACATTCAGCAGACAGCTGCAGTTCATGCTGGTGTTGCTGATGAGCAGTATATCAAATTTGTACTACATCCAATTTGGAGATGGAGCCCTGTGAGTTGAGTCCTTAATTCAGCCCCCCCTCTTGCTTTATGCATTTCCTAGGAAATTTCTTGGTCCATTCAACTTGGTTCCATCTTTGTCTGGGTTAACAGGGGACTTGCTTTTTTTAAATCAGGAACTCACTGAAAAGGGTAACTAATCCTCTTCTATCTTTCTCATTTGCTTGCCCCTCCAACCAGGATAGCTTTGTTGCCTGGTGCATCCTGCTCCAATTGACCTGAAGGAGGAGAACAAATAAGAAATCTATGAAGTTGGTAGCATTAAATCAATGAGCCGACACGCATGCTGCTAAGATAAGCACAACGACTGGGGTCTCTTTACTCTGTCATTAGCAGTGTGAGATTTTCAGAGTCAGAAAACCCAGAGAGACTCATTAGGAGAGAAGCAGAAGACCTTGGTGGATTTCCTAAGACTTTTTTCTTTCTCTCCCGTGCATGCATTCCTGCTCAGATCTTTGCTTCTTGCTACAGGAATGAAAGGCCTGATCTTTTCAGTTAATCTATATCTGGAAAGCTTTGAACATATGAGAAAGAGAAGGGCTAGAAGAAAGATCTGCAGCTGCCTAACTTGCCAAATTCTCGTGTTTGGGGAGGTTTTGTAGGACAACTAGTCCAGCCCTTCATGGGAGGCAGGAAATTCTGAGCTGGAACTTGACCAGAGGAAGGCAGTGTCCAGTCTGAGTCAGGAAGGGTCCATCACCCCTCTAGGTTTCCATTGCCCAAGTGCTCTTACTATCAAGGCAATTCTTGTAATGTCCAAAAATCTACCCTACCGTAGTTTAACACATTAGGTCTAGTCTATGCGACCTGCTATAGGGAAGCCATTGAGAGATGTGAACAGGGCTACTGTGTCCCCTTCCCTTTTCTTCAGACTAAACTTACCTCATTCCTGGCTAAACATGTCTGATTCCCCAGGCTAAAAATTCTTGACAATTCCACCCCCAGAAAAAGGTTTGATACCATGTGCAAATCTGAAAAATGAGCATGCTTAAAAAATGAATGTGTCTATGTTTGGAAAAAAACACATGAAAATGGTTGCTGGCTTAGAAGAAACCCAAAGTAGAAACGCAAAATGGAGCACTTTGATGTACTTAAGTTTGACTGATTAGTGCATTTCTCCTTTTCTTGTCCACTTTGCCATTCTAGTTTTGGCTTATGGATAGCACTAGTATTTCTTTCACTCTCCTGGCTCTTTACTTTGCTGTTTCTCCTTTTCTTCCTTTCCTTTCCTTTCCCAGCCTCTTCATGCTCTCTCACACACAATGCACTTTCTGAGGGTAGAGGAGAAAGCCAATGCATGGGTTGGGAATGTTGTAGTGATCCTGAGGGTGAGGGAAAGGAAAACGTTTTCTTTCCTTCCAGGGCTGGGAAAAGTATCCTTTCTTTGGGAATTGGAGAAAAGTGAGTATGTGCTTCGGATGTAAGGTGCAATTCCATCTAATTCTACTCAGACACAATTTTCCTTGAGTTCTGTACCTATCAGGTTGGGTGGATTGGCTTCAGAATTGCTCTGTTTCTGCTTAGTTACTTGAGGGAATTACTTTAAAAAAGGAAGAAAAAGAAGAACTGAGCCCTTCCAGAAGCCATTATGTGGCCAGCTACATCTTCCGTGGCAACCATTCTGTGGTAGGGATAGGTGCAAAAATTTCTGAATGTGCAAACATGTTGGGGATCTTTGCCTAGAGAAGCAGAACTTTGGCTACTTCAGACTTGTTTATTTGGTGTTACCTTCTTTATTATGTGTTATGCTTTCAGTCTGGACAACTGTACAGTCAAAATAAGCTAAACTCAAAGGTGTTCCTCCAGGGTACATAATGAATCTTGATCTAGCAATGCATACATACTGGTAATTACTGACCTGTTATATTTTGGCTCAGGCGAAATGGACTGTGGAAGAGGCACTTAGTGGCTGATTTGAGTCACTTCTGGTAAAACAGTCACATCAGAGTCAAGTCAAGGTACAGCAAAGCAAACTACTGAGTTACAACACACAAGGCCACAAAGCAGGGGTCGTCAGGATCTTGCAGGGAGCACTGCAGATATTGTAGGCCAGAGTGTTCTTTCTAAGAGAGAACTGTTGTCTCAGCAGAGTGTAGAGGCCTGCTGGAGGTGGGTTGATCTGGTTCTTCTTTTGTCTCTTGCCCCTCTTTGAAGCTGCTTGTGTTCCTAAAAAGCCATTGTTGCTTTCTACTCCTGTAGTGTTGGGATGGTGAAAACCATCCTGCAAATGTTGCTTCCAGCTCTAAGAAGTCTGAAAGGCTAAATTTTCCAGCTTGAAGGATCCTGAAGTGGGGGACAATGGCAATGCAAGTGATGGCTTCACTCCACCTTTAATTTGAAAGACAGGAAACATGTCATGGAAAGAAGAGCCAGTGTGGTCTCATGGACTATGACTTGGAAGACCCAAGTTCAAGGCCTCAGGCATGATGGTCACTGAGTGAAGCTGAGCTATTTGCTGTCCCTAAGCCTCACCAGCTCACAGGACTGGTATGAGGAGATACAATACTATCTGCCATCAAAGCCCATACAATTCTAAGCCTTAAATGTCTTTTGTGGACAAATAAGGGGGAGGGTGACAGCTGATTCAAACAGAAACATGAAAAACGTACAGTTTTCAAAAATGCTTCCAATGAAATTGATTAAAACTAATTCAGCAATGGGAGAAGAATGTAGGCACTTGAAAGATGGACACAGCCAATGCATACATCACTTGGAAAACTATGCACAAGAATACCCATGAATTTTCATGTGGAGGAAACAAAAATTAAAACTAAAAACAAAGCCAAGATTATAACCTGTTAAAGGCATGATGCAAAATGAGATTAGAGGTGGAATTTGGAGTACTTCAACATATCAGAGATTTATTTATACACATGTCTGTATCTGGTTTGCCCCTTTTCCATTTGGCCTCACCTGCCAGTTGCAATTGAATGAAGCCCCTCAAATCTCTCCAAAATGGAATGCAACCATGGGGCTGTAAGAGGCTGTGCAATCCTGCAGTGGCTGACCTATGTGACATTATCATTACAATGTCATTATCATATCCTTAAGAATGGAAAGGGTTTAACCAACTGAGCAACCAACTCTGGACATCCACAGGGATCTCCTGCTTGTTAACAACGCATTCATAAGACGAATTGATACATGGCTACAACAGTGAGCATCACAAATGCACAAGTTTCCACCAGTTAGTGAATTCCAAAATCACATCTTCTGGAGAGTTGATATTCCAGCACTTGCTCTGTTCTCTCCACCACCCCGCCCCACTGTTTTAGAAGTTGGATTTTTTTTTTTTTGCTTGTTGCGTGGGGTAAGGAAACAACAAAAACAACCATAGAGTGCCTGGGTTTAAATTCTAAAATATATGTGGAATTTTACGGTCCTCTGACTTTAATCGTAGCGTACCAGGTCTCGAAAGAGCTAAAAACCACTTAAGCTGTCAGCTCCAATTCAGCGCGCATTTGGACAATCTCACAATTACATGAACATGGTCGTGGAGATGAGAAAGGATGGCCTGCCATCACGGACTCTTCTCTTCAGAGGCCGTCAGTCAGGTCCTGGACGAAGAGAGGAGAACAGCGTGTGTCTTTCAAAGCATAATGAACCAGGAGAGGGTTCACGTTGTCAGGCTCACCTGAACTTTGAGCTTGCATGCTGCTGATGTCTCGTTCGTGGAGCGGGGTGGATTGGTGATCCCCCACAAAGGGCACACTTGTCCACTTGCACCCCAGCCCTGCCACCCAATTCACTTGCTAGGAACCCATAATGCCCCCCTGCAGGTTAATTAAGGTTAAGGGCTATCCCTAGTTAAAGTCACTGCATTTCTATTCAGGAGAGTTGTTGGGTTTTTTCTGAAGTGGAGAGAAAAGCACTTCGTTATTGGGCAAACATAAAATATGATGATAAATCAAATGATGCCTACTTGGATTTCTTTTTTCAGTCTTGATACCAGCCATTTTATATTTTTTCCTTCATCTTTAATTCTTGCCATGGGTTAATTCCTCCAATCATGTCTCCATATGTTAGGAAATCATTACTTTATCTTTAATGCATATCAAAATATGCTTCAATTGGAGACATCAAAGCAGAAATTGGACAATCAATTCTTTTTCTTAAGGAATTCCAAATTTATTAGGCCATCTCTGAGTATATGACTATTGTTTTGTATTCATGCTTTTAATACATTCCTTAGTCCATAGGTAAAGGCATAGTCCTTCTTCATTCTGACATGTATCTTTCTTTTTTTAAACAATACTTTTATTATTCTAAGATAAATGAAATAATGCACATGCTATTGCCCCCTAAAGTCCAGAAATTTTCTCCCAAAACTCCAAAAAGCCATTGTACAGTGCTTAGAGCAGCCTTCCCCAACCTTGTGCCTCCCAGACATATTTGGAAGACCCAGAAGTCCCAATTGATGGCCCCGCCGGATGGAAATTCTGGTTCTGCCATGTCTCATCTTGCTTATGGCTGTGGTTATTGTTGGTATCCAAGGGAATGCATAGGAGAAATCATTGCTCCGGAGGATTGTAAATGCATCTCCCAGTGGGTTCTTTCTACCCCAGCCCTCAAGCAGTAGACTTCAGAGATCTTTTTGTGGCTTGTGGCAAACGGGGTCTGTTGTGTTCCTCAGCAACCGAACAATTGGCAGCACACATTCCAATCAAACTCCTACTCATGGTTGGAACTGCTGTGACAGCTCAGAAAGTCTGCCTCGTTGTTATTGGTGCCAGCGGCATGTGCAGCATGAAGAGGGATATCGTGGTGTACACACCAGTTCCAGGGTCGTATGGATAGTGGGGCAAGAGGGGTGGATCTTGTCCCTCCCTGCTTGTTGATGTAGAAGACTGTGCAGATGTACCGTCCTGCAGATGTGGATGAGTAGTTAACTGGTGCAGTGTTCTCAGTACTTGGTTGGGAATGTTGACTCTTCTCGAATTGTCATGTTTGGGATGTGAATTCTGGTTGTATCAGAGTTGCAGAGGTCTCATTTGAAACCTTGTGTGTTGGACCACCAACACCATAGATAGCCTATGGCCCAAGGTTTCCTGGCTCACTCGGACTGTAGGAGTAAGATTCGAGTAAAGCTTCAGAATTGACTGGTGAAGCATGTGTTTGTGGTCAGTTGGTAGACAGACTCTTACCTCAAATGATTCTAGACATGCCCCAATGTTAGTAATTGTTTGTGAAGGACAAATGAAGTTCTCTCATCATTTATGAGAAGTCCCACGTGGCTCAGAAGATTGCAGGTTGTGGTGATTGAATTCAGGAGACTTCTAGTAGCTAATCATCCAAATATGGGTATATTTGTATACCTTGCAATTGGAGGTGGGCACAGACTGGAGCCATACTTTTCATACAAATGCTTGGTGCCATTGAAAGCCAGAATGGGAGCACCTGGGATTTGAATGGCTTTGTACTTAGTTGGAATTGGAGGAAACGTCTGTATCCAGGGTTGATAGCTATATGAAAGTTGGCATCCTGGATATCCAAGGATGCAAATCAAACCCCCTTTTGTAAGAATATTCTGAGGTGTTGCCATTCTGAACTTTTTGCCTTTAAGAATTTGTTCACTTCACGCAGGTCTAAGATGGAATGGAGACATCCATCTCTGTTTGGGACTATAAAGGATTTTGAATAGAAACCTTGCTGTCTCTCTGCATGGTTTACTCTAGATTGCTCCTTCGTGCAACAGTGTTTTGAACTCTTGAAGGAGAACTGGAGAAGGTGTCGTTGTCGTGACTGTACTGTGAAGGAGCACAGTCTTGAATTTGATTTGGTATCCAAGGTTTATAATGGATGTGATGGATTCCCAAGATGGGGAGATGTTGCTGTAATCAATCCCCAAAAGGGAGTGGTGAAGGGATAGAAAAGGTTAGAGGGCTAGTTTGTGTGACGGTGCTGATGCTTTTCGGTATTGGGCCTCTTTTCAGACTGTTGATACCGATTGGAGTTGAAGTGGCTTAGAGCATGTTTGAAAGACCTAGAATTCTCAGTCGATGGCCCTGCTGGATGGGAATTCTGGGAGTTGTGATCCAAATCGGTTGTGATCTTTTCCAAGTTGTGATCTTTTTTTTTATAATTTCTCTTATATCTCTTATATTTTTTATTTATTTTATATTGTTAATTTTAATTTTATATTGTTATTTTTGTATTTTATTGTGTTGTAAGCCGCCCCAAGGCTTCGGCAAGGGGCGGCATAGAAATGTTCTAATAAATAAATAAAATAAAAAATAAAATGCTCTGAAGGCACCAGGTTGGAGAAGGCTGATTTAGCGTGTTGGACTGGGACTCAGGAGAACTGGGTTGAAGTCCTCTCTTGGCCATGAAGATCACTGGGTGACTTTAGGCCAGACCCAGGTTCTCAGCCCAAGCTGCCGCTTGGGGTTCCTCTGAGGATAAAATGGAGAGGGGGAAGATTAGATAAGATGCATTGGATTCCTTGTGAGAAGGAAGAAAGACTTGGAAAAATCAGTGTGTTGAGAAATGTTCACCTTTGTCCACTGATGTAGCTTCCTTTTAAATTCCATCCCTTCCCTCATTTTCTTCCATTCAAAAGGATGCAATGTTACTAGTCTGTTCCATTTCAGTACATACAAATGCTTAGTACTTGGGTGGAGTGCTGAATGTGGGATAGCTTGTATTTCCAGATCTGATGAGTGTTTTGTATGGATCACTGAATCAGTCATGCTGTGAGAGGTTGAGCGTTCAAAGATCTGAATGAAGGACCTTCCCCTGGTCTCTTGAAGTCAGGTCCAGAAAGTTGGCCAATGGAATGGCCTTCGGGACATGTCTAGAAGTATTGTGAACCAGGCCTGACAAGGCCACCACAGGGTTATCAAGAAGCACCTGGTTCTGTTGTGTCTCATCTTGCTTATGGCTGTGGTTATTGTTGGTATCTGTGGGAATGCATAGAAGAAACTGCTGCTCCAGCAGATTCCTAAGGCATCAGACAGTGAGTTCCGGGGTTTGGAACAGGGAGAAAATCACCCCCTTCTCACAGCAGCCACTTTCATCAGCCCAATTTTTCACCATCCTGCTCCCAATTTTTTTCCACAGTTTTTCCTGATCTCCTGCGCCCCCAAATGTATCTGAGACAAAAGTTGTCCATGGGGTGAACATAGGCAACTCTGCAGGGGCCACTCCGCACCCCATCCATAAGTAGACATGTCAGGAATTGAACCTGGTTCTGCATGTAAGACAGGCTGTCCACCACCTGCTGAGCATCTTCCATAAGTAAATCAAGTTTCTAATTCTCATGGTTCTAAAGAAAGATCTGAATTATTATAATGGGGGTTTTATTTAGTAGGATCCTGCATTCCTATTTAAGTAAAACCCCCATTTTCTAACAGGATAAATGCAAAGTTCCAGATGGGTGTGTTTGTCAGTCGGGAGACTAGTGGGGGTGCCTCGTTCATTACAGCTTTTATTCTGAGCGTTATAGGTGTGACCTACTCCAGTCCCAAGATAGGTACACTACCTTGGAGCACCACGGACCATTCCTATAAAGTTCAAAAGAAAATCTCTTCTTGAATTGCTGGGGATTCAACCCAGGACAGAAATGGGAACGTATTTATGCATTTTCCATCCAGTATTTGATAGTGCTCCACATTTTTGCTGATTCCAGAGTGGTGAACCCTGGAATGAGAAAAAAAGTGGAAGGGGGAGGAATAAGTTCTATATCTAAAAAGATGATCTGTAGAAACTTGTGATTGGTCAACCAAGAAAAGCCTTCCAAAAGAATTTGGAAGAGCCAGAAACAATGCAATGTTGGTGCCTGTCTGACTTCCACAGGCTGGGGTTCTACTGAAGGCTCTTCACTGGGTGGACTTGAGGTAGACTGTAGGTCTGTACAGAATCCCCAGGAATCTGCTCTCCAGTGACCACAGAAACTGGGCAAGTTGGCAAAGGGGAAGGTGCTGTCTCAGATACCCTGGTCCCAAGCCGTTTAGACTTTTTGAAACTGAACTAACCTAAATCCTGGGCAGGTAGAGAGCAGGCCAGTGGGTGCAGATCCCTTATACAACATCCAAACGCTGCTTTCTGCACTTGTGCCAACTTCCAGGTGAGCCTGAAGATACACATGCCAACAGAAGCATAGCCCCTGAGCAGTCACACCTGGGGCCCCTCCCTGTTGCACCTCCTTGCCACTTCCAGATGCCACAAAACCCCTAATAACTGAACCATTGCTGCTCACTCCATTTCAACGTTATGCCCTGATCTGCTTTTATGTACATCAGGAAATTGCCAGTTCTGTCTCTGTGGTTAGCAACCCAATAATTTGCTAGCTGCAAATACCAGACACTGCAGGCTACTTTATGAAAATGAGGAGCCCCAGCCATGAGAGAGGAGGGGGAGCAATTAACTCAGTGAGGCAGGTGCAACTGCTTTGCCTGTTCGGGATAAAACAGCCCCAGAGAGCAGCAGGGGCTGATCTATGTATTCTGGATCTGCTGCTGTTTGCCAGCAATCGCAGTGCCATGGTACCAAGAGTTATTCTGTGGGTGGAGGGAGGCAGGTCTGGTGAGTGTCCTCTGCAGCGGCTGTCAGTTGGCATCCAGGACCAGTGTGCCTGTGGCTCAGCTTTGGTGCATGAGAACAGAAAGAGCACTCTCCTGACCAGATCCAGTCAAGCCTTCTGCTTGCCTAGGCCCCTGCCAAGAGAGCAGAGGCACAATCTGCAAGTGGAACTTGAGTGCTGCAGCACCCTCCCGCCCGTGCTCCCCAGCAACTCAGATACATAGGCATATGGGCTCTGATGCCAGCCCTAGCGCACAGCCATGAGGACTAGTAGCCATGGATTATTTATTTATTTATTTATTTATTAAAAGCTTTTACAGTCTGTCTACTACACACGTCTCAGGATGGCCTACAAGAAGAAAAGAACCAAAAATATAAAACAAAACAAGGCACTGCATCCAACCTCAATAATAAAACCCAGAAAAAAACAAACATTAAAATGATGGGAAAATACGTTTGTCTGATCCTCTTTAAAACCATCTAAGCTGGGGGCCATTAACTACACCATGTGGAAGTGAGTTCCTCCAATAGTTTAAACGCGCACAAAGTGTTTTTTTCCCCTGTCCAGAATCTCCCACTTACCAGTTTCATGGGATGAGCCAACTGGATTCTTGGATTATGAGAGAGGGAGAAAAATGTCTCCCAATGCTCTTTTCTCCAAATGATGCAACCATGTAACACCCTCCATCATGTGCTTCCCCTTTGCCACCTTTCTTTCTTCTCAGCTAAGAAATCCCCATTGTTGTAACCGCTCCTCATGGGGGAACAGTTCGTCCCCCTGATCATTTAAGTTGCCCTTTTCTGCACTTTCCCCAACTCAGTCATGTCCTTTTTCATGTGTAATGACCAGAAGTCAATGCAATATTCTAAGTGTGGTCACACCATAGGTTTTTCAGAAGGGAAGTGTGATCTGGGCACTTGTGAATGTCCTCAGGAATTGGGCAGGTGCATACATGCTCAGGTGCTCAGGTGTCCTGGCTCCATGTTGTTTAGGGCTTTACACGCTAATAACCTGAGCCTTAATCCTGGCTTGGTGGCGAATGGGCAGTCCATGCTGTACTGCAGCAAAGGGGTTGCAGGTTGAAAAGGGACAGTTCCTGAGAAAGGCCAAGGTGGCACATTCACCACTCACTCTGGCTTCTGGACCAGCCTTGAGGACAGTGTCAGAGAGTTGTCTGGTTAGGGCTATTCAAGGTCCTAAAATGCTGGCACTACACCACTTCCTAGTCTTGATGGAAACATGTTTTATTATCTTACATATACATTCTGCTTCTTGTTTTCCTTCTGCAAAGAACCCAAAAAGATCTACATGATCCTTGTGCTGTCTTTTTAATTCCCACAACAACCCTGTGAAGGTGCTTAGGCTGAGAGGAAGGGACCAGACTAAGGACACCGTGTAAGCGTCATAGCTGAGTGGGGTCTAGAACCTGGATTGCCTGAGTCCTAGTCCGGTGCTGTAACCACTGGGCCATATAGCATCTCAGCGCCAAAGTTATATCGAGATGTTTGTACTTTTCTACATCATAACTATAGTTCTCTGGTCTAAAACACAGAACCAACCAAACAACAAATATGCACAAGGATGTGTGCTTTAAAGGACACATGGGGGGAAAAAGGTGCATTTAAAGATATAAATTGCAATCTGATGTGCTAGTGGAGTGAAATGAACATGCAGCTGGAAAAACTGAAAAACTTGTAGGGATGTTGGAGAAATCCACATGCAACTCAAATGCTTTTGCATTTCTAAGATTCCAGCAGACAGATTCCACAGTGGGCCAGTTTTTCCTAAATTGCATGGATTCTGTGCATTCCCAGACCATTTTTTCACTAGTGATTTTATATGAGTTCAGTCATGAAAAACTACAAAAATAAAACAAGCTAACAAAATCACAAAACAAAAATAAGCATTTCTCTATAAGCTGTAGTGTGAAAATACACATTATTCCAGGGATTTGGCTATGTAATGAGGATTTGTACAGTTTGTGATTTACTTTCAAATGGATTTGCAGAAAAACTGATTCTATCAACAAGCAGATGATGGAGCAAACACCACTGTGGTGTTATGAGCCAGCAAGGCATCTACAGCTTAGGGCAACCTGATGAATGAAAGTGCTCCAGGACAGCCCAGCTCAGCTCAACTCTTAAGTTAAAGGCTGGGCTGCTTGGATGGATTCAACCCATCTCGTATTTGGTCTTCCTTTGCTGCTGTTCCCATTGACTCCCTGGTATGAAAGTCTTCTCCAGGGACTCTGGCCTTCTCATGAAGTGCCCAAAGTAAGACAGCCTCAGTTTTGCCTTTTTTGCTTCTGAGTTAAGCTCTGGAAAAGCTGCTCAACAATGCATAAAATGTGGATTGAATGGATTTTACAGCTTCTGCACATCCCCAGCTTTGTGCACTTCCCCCCATTCTGAAAACTCCTCATGTACGACTTAGTTGCAGCCCCTGAGAGTATCTTCAAATAGGAATTTGGTCCACAGGTTGGAGGAGTGTCTCACCAGAAGTGGGAAGATCACAGAGAGACAGCTTAGTGAAATACTACGATTTAAGATACCTCTGGCCCAGCCTGCAATTCTTCCCATACGTGCCAAGAACTTGTGGACAAGTTCTCTGAAAGAAATCAAATATATCACCCAGCCTTGATTGGACCATATGGAGACAATTAAGCTTATCAAAGTGAAACCATATGTGATTATCACATTCAATATGCTGTCCATTCCAATACTTTGGTAGCCCTTGGGGAAGAAAACCATGGGTGGAAGAAGGTTCCGGAAAAAATGGGCAAGAAGTTAATTATATGATCACTGCTGATAAGATTGCAATGCATCAGAGGGAAGATGGAGGAGAAGAAATGAAGGAGAAAAGCATTTCTGATCCTGTGCATAAAATTACCCATTCTAGCAGCCAGTACTGCAATCCCTCTCCCATCCACACACCAAACCAACCCTCTTTTAATGTCCCCATTTCTTTCTTCTCTCTCCAGAGAGCACAAAATACTGGTTTTATCCTATGCTTTATCCATTTAGGAACTGTTCCTTAAAGGTCTGGGAAAAACCATTCAGATCGGAAGCTGGGCAGCCAGGCACAGAAAATATCAATTTTGGGAGATTCCCTATCTCTGTTGTTTCCAAATTCCAAATCTATCTATCTTCAATTTTTGATTCATTCTGTTTCAGAGGAATCCCCTTTGATCGAGTCCATCCTGAATCTGTTCAAATCAGCCACGCTTGGGCCGAGAAATAGGATTCAGCAAAATCTGATTCAGTCTAATATAAACCACCCAAATAAATGTGTTTCTTTGCTTTTTCATTGTCTTCCAAAGAAGATCTAACCAGGGTTGTACCTCTGCCGTTTCTGTGTTTTTGACTTTGAAATTCTCAGGCACTCCAGCCCCAAAATAAATCACCATATTTAATGGTGATTTATTTATCCAAATATTCCATATTTAAGGCCATATCCAGTTTTGAGGCAGTTTGAAGTAGGAGCAAGGGAAAGAACCGTTTAAGCATTCCTTTGCTTTCAGTGTGGAAGATTCTGTGGCTTTTCTCCTGCCTGTAACATCCAGTCTTTGCATCCATCAACATGAAATTTCAGGCATACTTCTACTCTTCAGAGTATATGAGCCACTGGATTGCAGATAAAAATGCCCCCTTGTGAAATGTGCTTTTTAGCCTAACTACTGACTAAAATAACACTGCAATGTTATATAAACTGATCTAGAAGGAAGCTCTATTGATTTCAGTGCAACTTACTCCTTAGAAAGCGAGGACAATATTTTAGCTTGAAGTCACTGCCATGACTGGGACACGTTTTCTCCTCAGGGCTGCAGTCTGCATCTGAAGGAGCTAGACATGGTGCTAAACCCATTAGCCCTCCCAGGTCCAGCACCATGGATAACTTATTAATTTATTACGCACATTTATACCCCGTCCTGTCACTTCAAGTGCTCAGGATGGCTTACAAGATATATAAAAATACAATAAATGTAAAACTACTATAAAACATTATTAAAGGTAAAGGTTTCCCCTTGACATGAAGTCCAGTCATGCCTGACTGTAGGGGGCAGTGCTCATCTCTGTTTCCTGGCCGAGGGGGACAGCGTTTGTCCACAGACAGTCTCAGTGGTCATGTGGCCACATGACTGAACACCAAAGTGCACGGAACGCTGGTCCCTGCCCACTGAAGTGGTACCTTTTCTCTACTTGCATTTGCATGCTTTCGAACTGCAAGGTTGGCAGGAACTGGGACAGAGTATGGGAGCTCAACCCATTGTGCAGATTGGAACCGGCGATCTTTCAATCAACCAGCCCAGCAGCTCAGCGGTTTAAACCACTGCACCACCTGCAGTCTCTAAAACATTATTAAAACAATATAAAATGCATTACTATAAAATGTGACTGTGAAAAAGGGGGGAAATAAAATCCTAAAACATCTAAAAACATTAATTGTTAAAATAACGATCAAATAAAAAGGTTTTTACTTGGCACTGGAAAGAATATAATGTCAGTGCCAGGCGGACCTCTCTGGGGAGCAGATTCCATAGTCTGGGTGCCACTGCAGAGAATGCCCTCCTCCGGTAGACACCCTCTGTACTTTCTTCAAAGAGGGTTCCCGGAGCAAGGACTCACCCACCGATCTTAAGGAGACGTTCCTTCAGGTAGTCTGGACCTAAGCCAAAGCAATTCTTTTGATGATTATTGTACAATTCAGAAGCAAGCAGAGCAGATTTGGCCTAGGGAATGATTATTGAATACATAAGTGCACAGAGGAGGGTCCTTTTCTTGTGTCTAGTTGCTGCTCCATCCAGGGATTGTTGATCCTGATACGGAATACCTTTTTTGGATGCCAGGCAGGAATTATTCAGCTCTGCATGGAGCTTCTGCTGAGACAAGGGACTAGCAAACCGCTTGCAAAGCAGGGACCCCTCTCCCCGAAAGCCCCTCTGTGGGTCTCAGGAAAATGCACCATCCTGGCATAGAGAGGGAATAAGAAGCTAAATAATTTGGAACATGGGCAGTGCAGCTCTCTGACAATTAGACGGCTCTGAGACCTTTTTAAATTCAGGAATGAGGTTGATATATTGCCCCCAGTCTCATAGGTGGGAATGCAGGATTGGATTCCCTCTGCAGCTCGTTGCCAGCATGGAAAGGATTGTCCCAACTGCTTTCATGATGCCATAAGCAGTGTTGGGGACTCAAGTTATGCTGACTGAAGTCACATCCGTGACTTGACTCAGATTCAACTTGGGAGAGATGAACAAGCAACTTGACTCAAGAATTCTGCTGTTTTACCTCTGAGTCTCTCCAGGGCCCACCACCCTCATCTGACATGTGGAAGGATATCTTGGGGTGATCTCAGCAGAAGCATCCATGATGGGCTGAAAGGCAGACACAGTGTGCTGCAGAGGTTGTGCAATGGGAGGAAGGCAAGGCTTTGGCTCTTCCTGGCAGGAAAGTGGGAGGGAGAAAATTTCAAGGAGGCAAGGGGGATGGGAAGGAGGGAGTTCTGAAGAGAAGGCAAGGCTTCAGTGCAAGATTTCTTTTGGCACAGAATGGTTTACAACTCTTCCACACACACACCCTAACCAGCTCCCTTTTCCCCATTAAAGTTGGTTCTCGACACTTGAAAAGAGACTTGCCTTGAAAATTTCTTGCAATGCCTTGAGACTTAACTTGGACTTGAAAACTAAGTCTCAAGACTTGGAGGAAAGGACTTGAACACATTTCTGGCCATAAGAGGGACTGCAGAGGAGGGCTTCAGGGTCACCTCTGTGTTTCACTTACTGTGCAAGGCTCTTCATGCACTACATACTGGGATGTTGTGGGGTGCCATGTTGGGGTAAGAGACAAATGCCAAGACATCTGCAGAATTCATCGGCATGTCCTCCCCTCTCCCCAAAAAGCTCTTCTTTGAGGTTTTCTTTTAGCTTGTCTCATGGCTCTTGGTTCCTAGCTCTTGTCCTGCCCCAAGGTGGTCCTGCCCTGATATGTACAAATAAGGGGGCTCTCCATCCATGGCAGCTTTTATTTTGAGCTTCATGTGGAGCTCCATCGGGGCAACCCAATTTGTGGGGATGGCGGTCATCCCCAGCTTCTCTTGCCTGAGTTCAGAGGTTATAGGCATCCTAGAACTACAGCCTAAGAGGGTTAGAACCCTTAGAAAAAACCACCACCAGGTAATGGGGTCCCCAGCAAGTCAGAGAGAATCTCCACAAATAGGTGCCATTTCAGGAGGCCATTGATCTTGCCATGGTTTCTGCCTTCCAAACCCCACATGGGGAAGTGCTCCAAAGGGGGTGGGTGCTACTAGTGAGGCGGTCTGCTTGAGCTCTGCTGCTCTGTTGGCTGCAAGACAATGCATAAGGCACAGGGGCATCTGAGGATGCCATTTCTGTTCAAGAGACATGTCTTGTTCTCCAGCCTGAATGGAAGTATCAGCAGGAATCCAAATCTCAGAGTGCAAGTAAAAGTTCGCAATTCTGCAAACTTTCTTCACATTTGAACTGAATGAACTGAAACAGATAGATCAATTCTTCCCTAAGGGTTAGAAGAGAGTTACCTTCCAGAGGCTTGGAACTACAGGTCCAGTCAGACTTAGCCAGCATTCTGGGAATTATATTCCAATATTTGGAGGGTAGCCAGATATCATGCCGTTGGGAGCCAAAACCCATTAGCAGAATTGGAAATAGATCAGAAACTTCATGGGCTAGACTGCAAGTTCTTTGGGCAGAGAACCCTTCTAGGACTTGATCTTATGGCCTCCTGAAGTTGTCAGAGGGTCCAAAAGGTTGAAGCCCTTCCTGCAGTTGAGGAGTGGAGGCTTGGGAAGTTTGAAAGCACTGCTGTGGCATTGTGGAAAGAGTTGGCCATGGATCTCAATGAGTGGAGTTCACCCTCAGTCCAGCCTTCCTCACAGGATTGTTGTTTTCCTCCTCCTTTTTCCCCAGGAGGAAAAAAGATGGGCTCTAAATGCAGTGCAATGATGATAACCATGGCAACTGCCTCCCCGGGGTTGCACTTGGAGTGTGGTCTTCTGCCACTGCCAATGTCTACCGGTCCCTCGGCTTCCTCTCCCCTCCTTGAAGCCTTGCCTTGACCAGAATGTGGAGACTGCAAGGTTTGCATGGTGTGTTTCCAAATGGACTCTTGCCCGGGGTTTGATTTGTGGCTCACTTGCGAGCCTCAAGGCTTTGCACAGAGATGTTAATCATTCACCTTTTTGTCTGCTTTCAGCAAAAAGAGGGCAGAAGAGAGGAGAGGGAGGAAAAGATGTACGTGCACCAATGTGCACACGTGGGAGGAATCCTTGGTCCATGAGAATTATTGGTCCAGCGGCAAAGTACGAAGCTGCTTGAGGGTGCCCACGGTGCAGCTCAGCCATGTGGCAGCACAAACACAGTTTTTGTAAGGCATGCAAAGGGCAAGGAGTGCCTTGGGAAAATAAACAGAATAGATGCTGAAATGGCCTGGCTTCAAAGGCAGGGCTGGGCATGAGATGCCAGGGCTTGAATTCTGTTGTTTGCAACCAGTATGCCCAGCAGCACTCACCTATGAACAAATACTGTATAGTGTATGGGCCTCCAGGACAGCTCTGGGTCATGGAGCACTCCTAGGCTGTGGGGCCTCTTTTAGAGAGAGTGCTACCCGGTCCAGGACAGGGCCAACATCACTTACCTGGAAACCCAAACCGCCCACCAACAGGACCTCTGTCTTATCTGGATTGAGTCTCAGTTCATGGACCCTCATCCAGCCCACTACCTCGGCCAGGCGCCGGTTCAGGACACCCACTGCCTCACCTGGGTTAGATGGAAATGAGAGGTAGAGCTGGGTATCGGCAAGGGGCGGCATAGAAATGTAATAATAATAATAATAATAATAATAATAATAATAATAATAATAATAATAATAATAATTCCACAGCCCACACCTCCTGATGACCTCTCCCAGCAGTTTCATGTAGATGTTGAATAGCAAGGGGGACAAAATGGACCCCTGCGGTACTCCATGGCATAGCTGCCATGGCGCAGAGCCATAGTCCCCCAGCACCACCTTCTGAAATTGGCCAGCCAGGTAGGAGCAGAACCACCAACACACAGAGCCTCGTACTCCCAACTCAGTCAGCTTATCCAGAAGGATACCATGGTGGATGCACTCCCCCTCTCCCTCTCCCTGCACAGGCCATCATGCAGGGTGACCAAGGCAGATTCAGTACCATAACTGCATCTGAAGCCAGACTGGAATGGGTCCGGATAATCAGTTTCATCCATGAGTGCTTGGAGTTGTCCTGCCACCACCCGCTCCAACACCTTGCCCAAGAATGGGATGTTGGCCACCAGTCTATAATTGGTGGCCACCTCTGGGTCCAGAGACGCCTTCTTCAGGACAGGTCTGATCACTGCCTTCTTTAAAGGGGCAGGGACCTGGCCCTCCCTCAGTGAGGTGTTGATGACCTCCTGGACGCAGGTACCAATCCTGTGTCTGCCTCTAGTAAGCAGCCATGAAGGACAAGGGTCAAGTAAACAGGTGGTAGAGCATACCAACCCAAGCACCTTGTCCACATCCTCAGTTTGCAACAACTGGAACTCACCCAGAGCTCTGGACACCTCCCATTCTGGAATCCTATCAACTCTGGAGTCCAGCTCATGGCTAATCTGGGCGCTTTTCTCCTTGAAGTGCTGGGCAAAGTCATCACAGCAAGCTACTGATGGTGTCACCTGATCTTTTTTGAGGGGGGGCAGGGTGTATTGGGCCACTCGCCACCTGGAACAACTCTGTGGGACAGCACTGTGAGGAGGCAATGGAAGCGGAGAAGGATTGCCTCTTCACTGGCCTCACCGCCGCAGCATAGGCTCGATAATGAGCACGTAAGCATGTTCGGGCAGATTCCTCCTGTGACTTCCTCCACCAGTGCTCTAATCATCTCCCAGCCTGATTCATCGCCCGCAGCTCAGGTATTTACCATGGTGCCGAGTGGACTCTACTAGATGGGAGAGGACACTTAGGAACAATCATGTTGATTGCCCTGGTCATTTCCCCATTCCACAAATCAACCAGAGCATCAACAGGAGCACCAGTTCTATCAACCGGAAAATCCCTGAGAGCCTCAGGAATCCATCTGGTTCCATAAGACTCTGTGGGCAGACCATCTTAATGGGGTCTGCACCCTTACAGAGGGTGAGGTCAACCCCAAGCTAAGACCCCATGAGGAAGTGATCTGACCATGACAAAGGAGTTAGAATCAGATTCCTCACTTCCAGATCACCATCTTCCTGCCCCATCAAGAAAGCCAGGTTCAGAGCGTGACCTCTTTCATGAGTTGGGCCAGTGACATGTTGGGATGGCCCTGTGTTTGTCATGGAAGCCATGAAGTCCTGAGCAACCCCAGTCAGAACAGCCTCAGCATGGAGATTGAAGTCCCCCAGATCAACATCCTGGGGACCCGCAACACCAGGTCCAAGACAATTTCCACCAGCTCAGGTAGGCAGTCTGATGGGCAGAAGGGTGCACGGTGCACCAGCAGAATCCCCAATCTGTCTCGGTTGCCCAAGGCCAGGAATGAACACTCTAGGCCCAGTCTCAAGGGAACAGGAAGCCCCGCAAGGGAGGTTGGTTCTTGATAAACTAGGATTACACCTCTCCCCTTCCCTCTGGGTGTGGCCGATGCTGCACCAGATACCCGGATGGGCACAGTTGGATAAGGGAAACATTCCCTCCCCACTTCTCCTATCCAGGTCTCTGTAATACATGCCAGGTCAGCTCCCTTGTCCAGAATTAAATAATAGATGAGGGCTGTTTTGTTATGAATTGACCTGGCATTCAATAGTAGCACCATCGAGTCCAGGGGTCAGTTGATCTTACTGCCAGGAACCCTTCAGTTGGGGGAGTAACTAGAAGATGGGACAGGTATCAAACATCAGTTCCTCCTCCTTCTATGCTGACATGTTGGACCCCCAATGCCCAGGCACTCCCATATTAATTTACAACCTAAAACAATAAAACATAGTCTCAAATACAAATTACCAATTACATTAAAAGATAAAGCCCTCCAAAAAATAGTCTAAAAAAATGGACAGAAAGGCCCCCAAACAGCCAGCAAGAAGAGCACTCCAGTTCAGCCCCTCCCCCTCAGCACAGCTCCCACCTGTGCAGGGAGATGAAGGCAGCAGCAAGGGCGAGGCCCATGGAGGCCTTTCTGTCAGTGGCGGCAGCAGCGGCAGCGTTCCTTGCCTTGCAATGTGTCCCGACAGCAGCATTTGCGGAGGGC
Organism: Varanus komodoensis; assembly: GCF_004798865.1. Taxonomy (NCBI): domain Eukaryota; kingdom Metazoa; phylum Chordata; class Lepidosauria; order Squamata; family Varanidae; genus Varanus; species Varanus komodoensis. Next base: position 473,567 of record NW_025336587.1, on the reverse strand, counting down.
AGCAGACCAGCGTGGCCAGGGGCAGTGGGCCCAGTCATGCAATGGCAAGTTACACAGTAATCTTTAGCATCTATAGCTGTACCTCCCTTGTCCACTTCCTAGAGGATGCTAAGCTCCATGTGCTAGTTAGCAAGGGAACCTTAAAGGTTTTGCTCAATCTTGTAATTCAGTCATTTGTTGAATTTGTCACTTGCATCTTTTGCCAACGTACATGAAAGTGAAAATTTGAACTTTAACTCTGCTGAGGCAGCAGCCTGGCTTCACCTGACTGGGCCCTGCTGGCTGCGTGCAGGAAGTGGCAGGAAGTGGCAGGGTTGGTTATAGTCAAGATGTCAGGTTGCTGCTGCTGCAGTCTAATATGCAGGTCAGAACATGGCTGTTTGTGAATGCACCAGAAAGCAGGCACCTACCTAGTATCATTTTACATACACTGTGTAATCCACAATACATAGTTGTATAGGAAGAAGAAAGTAAGATGTCACTTTTGAAATCTGATGCAGCAGTTCCAAAGCTCAAGCTCAGGGAAGGCTGGTAACTTCTTTGTCAGTGGAGCTCCTTAGTCACTGTAGTTTTTATTTTGTGCTTTGGTGGAGCTAGTCATGGTTCCATGGATCAAGACATTTTGGTTTTGCTCCATTGTCTCACTTTTCTGACCTTAAGGTTGTGTCATCTCATTTCCTTATCAGGTCGTGACATTTTTTCTCTATAAGTTTGTGATGTCTTTTTCTCTCAAGCCTGCACAAACATTCATACACAGGTGGATGAACATTTCTTTTATTATAGCAGGGTTGGTCTGTGGCTGGGACTTCAAATTTCTGGGACTTCCAAGAAATAAATTGCTAGGAACCAAGGGACATGGGTCAAGCCAGGACAGAACAAAGAATCCATCAGAACCAGTGTGGCAAACCATGAGATAGGATGGAATAAGCATCCAGAAGGAGAAGATTAAACAGGAGATAGGAACGCCAAAGATTCCAGAACATGCTAAGTCTTGTCTGGAACAAGCAGTCCTTAAATACCCCTTCCTTTGCAGGCAGATCCAATGGCCAGCTTCTCTATTTGTGCTATTTATTTATTATATTTATATCCCACCTTTTTTCCTTTGAAGGAACTTAAGGCAGCTTTCATAATTCTTTTCCTCTTCTCCCTCTTACCCTCACAAGAACACCTCTGTGAGGTAGGTTGGGGTGAGTGTCTGTGACTGGCCCACACTCAGTGAGCTCCAGGGACTAGACAATGGATTGCCTGAGTCCCAGACCTGTGCTCCATTGTCTTGCTTTTCTGACCTTAAGGTTGTGTCATCTCATTTCCTTATCAGGTTGTGACATTTTTTCTCTATCAGGTTGTCACTACATCATCCTTGCTCTGCCAGCTTAGGTGTGCCGAGTCAGTCCAGCACCTGAGGACCCTTTAATGAGTTGTAGTTCCGTGGCTCACTACATAGGGCAGCCACGCCCACAGTGGGGATTTCTTGTCCAAGTTCTCCACTCCTTCCCTTCCCCAAAATGGGACATGAGGAAGCTGCTTTCTCTCTCTGCCCCAGTACCCCTCCCAGAGGCTGTTACGTGTCAAGAGTTAACATATCATAGCAGCTTCAGGAGTCTCGAGCGGCAGGCGATGCGCACTTGTCGGTGTCTAATTAAATTCTTAACAAGTGGCACTGTGATTACGAAAGCTGAAAGCTCCTATGAGGTAGACGACCTCATGAGCCTCAAAGCAGAGACCAGGAGGAAGAGAACTGTAAAAATCTTGCTTTTTCTTCAGCTCTTTTTGGGTGGGCTCATGGCATCCTCAGACGACTTGCATGAACAGATGGGAGGCTTGTCAGGTTGAACCAAGTCTGGCACCAAGTGCAGCTTTTGAAGTATCAAACAGCAGATCAAGTAGAATTTGAAAGGGGAAAAATGAATACACTTTCTCTTTAGATTCAGATTTGGTGTTAAGCTGGCTGGGGAGTCCTGGGAGCTGTAGAGCAATTTTCTATCTAGCATAGGATTGAGATATGGTTGTGCCTCAAGCAGACCCCTATTTGGCTCCATGAGGATTCAAGGAAGGCAAGCTAGTTTAGAGTGAGGGCAACACTCCTTGGACAGGCAGTGCCCTCAGTCTGAAGTAGCTTTGATTTACCCTTTGTAATATTAAGAAATAGCCCAGTCTGACTGTGTGACGGCACTACTGTCGCTGTTGTATCAAGATTTTTTGTTTTCAGTGTTTTGGCAATTTGCAGAAGAGCAGGTGTGCATGAGTCAAAAGTAGCAGAAAAAATAATTTTGATACAAAAATACATAGAAATGCATCATACTCACTTTTTAAAATTTATTTTAAAACAAGATTTGCAAATGGGTGCTGTAACATCTGCTCTTTTACCTAAAGTTTGTGCTCAGAAAAACCAGGGCATGTTTTCACTGAATTTCTTCAGGGAGAGGGCAGAGCTCACCCTCTTCAGTAGCAACCCTTCCCACTCTTTTGATGAGTTTTTTGTTTGTTGCCACTGCAAGAGTTTTTCCCCCAAATGTTATGAATGCATCCAGAACAAGCTTCCTCTACTCCGTGCCATTTCTGCTCAGAAAATGTTGAGTTAGGAGGTATGTCAATGAAAGCAAGGCAGAAAGAAATTACATGCTGCTCGGGGAAGAATCACCAAGCATGTATTACAGAAATTATTCAAGAAGATAAGCAAAAGAACAAGAGTGTGAGATCCCACATATTAAATATTATTTCTCAAGATCCTTGCAAGCTGCATTTGAATTGATTTATCACACACACAAACACATATGCACAGCCCTGGTCCTGGAATTGAGCAGTCATATAGTTATGTGCATTTTCAAGGCTTATTATGAACTAATTGGAAAACACATTAAAAAATGCACGTAAACAGATTTATAATTTAGCAATTTGTTCAGAACCTTGGGAACTAAATCACCCATAGCTGAGGGTGATAGATGACGTCAGTTTTAATCCAAAAAGTGCATCAGGCTTCTACATAATGCCGATAGACAGAAGTCTATTGCAACCAAGGTTTCGCACTGTGAAGTGCTTTCTGTTTGGGATTTCAGCTGCTCCATTAGACTCCGCTTCCCCTGGTTTTCTGCGAGTGTTCCAATCGTGTGGCTTAGGCTATTTTGAGTTAAGCTCACAGCTTGAACCTCAAAAATGGCATGGGTGGGGTGTGGGATCACTAAGCCGAATTCAGATATGGGTGGACTGGGTCCATTCTAGTAAGAAGAACTGTTTTGCTTCAGGCCAGGGGCCTATTAAATTGGGAATTCTGGGCCTATGCTGGTTGGCTGAGTGACCATCTGACAAGGACAAGGACATATGTCCTTGTGCCTTCTTGTGTTTTCGAGCAACTTGTGCCCAGGGAGCCTCAGCAATAAAAATGAAATAAATAAATGTGGAGCCTTCTTGAGTAGGAGTCATTGATAGTCTTATTCTCCATGAATTTGCCCAGTCCCTCCCAAAAGCCATCTAAGTGAATACCACATTTTTGTTTGATTCATTACTGGCTGTGAATATCCCACCATTCAGTTTCATGGATTGGTGGTGTTAAGTCTTAGCATTATGAACAATATTGAATCAAGCATTTGTGACAGCATCAAAGGCCTGCCTAAACAGAAGAGGTCTCTGCCAGTGTCAAGAGAACATAGATAAAACAGAAAATGATCCTGGTGCAGGAAGTTCCAGCTATAATGCACCGTCCCTGGGAAAATGCACTTGTGAATTGCCACGTGTGTGGCAATTCTGTGCACACTTCAAGAATGTCTGTGCAGAATTAACTAGTACATCTCACTTTTCCATTTTTGTCACACAAGTCATGGAGCAAGAGAGTTGGGGAATTATTACAAGAATGATGATTTCCGCCTCTTTCTCCCCATTAATATTCTGATGATGATGATGATGATGATGATAACAATAATAATAATTTTAAAAAACAGAGGAGACTCTTGCTTTTCCTAGTCTGCAGGGGACAATTCTTTCATTTGGAACTCAATCTGCATAGCCAACAAGCCATCAATTGCTATTCTCAGAATCAAAGGCTGGTGCCAAAGGGAGAAAAAGATGTAATAAACTTGGAAGATGGTATCTTCCCACCTCCCTGACTTACATTCAGGGAGAGCAACTTTTGAGAGCAACTGTAATAATAACAAACCCTAGAAATGAAAAAAGAATTTTGGTTTGTTTTTTTAAATAGTAGTTTCCTCAAATAGTGGTGACTGGAATAGATGGAAGTGATTGTTTCAATCCACTGAAGTGACTTTACAGGGGCATGGGAGATTAAAAAGGATTGCTGCTTTTTCATGCACTCCATTAATGTCTTTCACTCCAGGTCAGGTGTGCTCCTGCTGGCTTGGGACCTGTGGGAAGGTGCTGGGAAAGACAAGTTGTCCAGCATGAGGGTCTGCATGGATCATGGTGATTGGTTCTCCACCACTGAGAACCATCTGAAGGTGGAACTGTGGAGTTGTTGGAAAAGGAGGGTCTGAGGAGAAGTTTCCAGTTTGGGTTGAACTCTTGACATGGGCAGAGGTTTATCCTTCCAACTTGACAGAAGATTTAGGGCTGCACAGACTTGTTAGCTGAACGGTGCCAAATATCTTCTGCCTGCATCTTACAGCTTGTCACGAGCCTTTTGTTTCATTGACAGATTTGGATTTTGCACAAATGCAGTCAAATCAAATTTGTGCAAATTCACACTCTGTCAAAGCACCAATCTCTCCCAAATATTAACCACCTCAGTGCATATGTTAATGCTTCAGTTTATGTGGGAAAAGGCACATTTTGGTCAGTATGTGGATTTGTATTGTTGTTTCCTGCATTTGTCTACAATGCAATTTGCATGAGTAAAATTATAAAAAATGGGAGCTGTGATATGGGGAAAAGTTGTGCACTGTGGTAACCACTTGGTTGGATTTTTAGGAATTCAGACCCACTGGAGTCTGCTGTGGATTTCTTCAACTATCCTATTCGCAGCACTATGTTAAATTAAGCTGGGACCTAAGAGGCAGCTAATGCAGTTGACGGAAGCCTGGAATATTACGTTTCTATCTCAGGGCTCCTTGTGCCCAAAGATATCCCTCGCAGACTTCCAGCCCCATGGCCTGACCCTCAAACCCCTCCCCCCATTCTACTTCTTCCCTTTTGTATATCTTTTCCTGGGCAGGGATCACCTTCCCGCCCCCAGAACCTGGTGATTCAAGGTGGCATTTGAGAAAGGAATGGCTCCCTTTAGCATAGCCGACAGCTAATTTGTGTAAAGTTTAATTACAGCAAGCATTAATTAACTGGCAGTGTGTTGCAATACTAAAAGGGAAGCCATCTGTTCCCAGAGACATTTTCTGTCTCTCCCTTCCCCTCCGCCCCTTTCAATCTCAGCCTTAATAATGTCATCGCTGTGGAGTTTTGTTACATCAGGCGCGACGTAACAAAAAGTCACAATAGGAGTGCATTCATCATGCAAGAGGAAGGGAGGAGCCCTCCAGACTCGAAAACCTGGCTGTGTATTTTCTGTGTGTGTGAGAGAGAGAAAGTTTAGTCTGTGAATTGAAGCCTGTCTGCTATGGTGGTGACTTTACTTTCGGATGTGCCCCTTACGTCTTTGATACCCGCCCCCCCCGGCCATTGGGATAAGCACTGCTGACACCGTTGTCCCCTGGCCCAGGTTTAGTGTTGGACAAGGCCTGTGGAGAAAGCAAGAGAGATGTAGAAATGGATCTCGCTGGCTGACCATCTGCCAGTCATTCTCATGGTCTCATTCTGACTTTCCTACCTCTCCGGGTTGTTGTACTGGTAAGTGGGGAAGGAGAACTTTGCAAGCTGCCTTGCATTTGTTGGAGAAAGGCCAGACAGAAGCAGAATTTCAAAGCATCAATCAATATAGAGAGTGCCGTCCCCCAGCTCCACTGCTGGCAAAGAAATTGGAGTGTGGTCTTCCTTCTCTTATAAGCCTTGCAAGTTGCTGTGGGTGTAGGAGGACCTCTGAGAGCTGTACATTTCTGAGGGCTGTTTGCCTTTGGCTGGGTTGGATATCATGGCATCGTTTAGCCAATCAGAATTACTACTTGATAAGGACTCAAAGTCATGTCTGAATGAGGGTAATGCAACCTGCCCTCATTCTGAATGGTCTAGAGAGTTTTCTCCATTTTATTCCACTCTCTCTGCTCCAAGCTAGACCCAAAGAGGGATGGCTTTTGCAAAAGACCAGGCGTTGTATAGGTAAAGCACCCCAGTGATTCAAGTTCAGCCTGAAGAGGTTGGGTGCAGTTGTTTCCAGTCCTGGCCAAATCCTGCCAGTTCACTTTTGGTCACACCTACCTAAGAAAATCTCTGCATTCACACACCAGTTTGCATATTAACATCCCTCTCTAAATTCAGGTCTGTTCATTTCTGTAGCAAGATAAGCCTCCAACACAGATTGGGAAGAAATTCATTCACATTTTCATGCAAGCTTTTGGCATGTATTCGTTGAAATGCTTAAGAATCTCCATGCCCATTTAAAAAAAAAATAAACTCTCAAAATGCAGGATAAACCAAGCTTAAGAGTGGAAAGATTCCAAAGTTCAGGGCAAACTGAATTGGAGAAGGGGAAGGCTAGGAGAATCCAACATCAGCAAGCCTATTAGTCCCAGTCTCGGAGCGATCTATGCAGCCTATTAACGATCCTGCTTTCAATTCTACTCTATCCTGAGCTGACTCATGAGTACTCAACATGACTTAGTGAAATTCTCCATTTTCTCCTCCTTCTCCGGGACATTCCTGGGAATAATTCTTTGAGCAAAGAAACAAGCACCCACCTCCACAACTGATTAAATGGACGAAGGTACCTAACTATCTGACCCATTTGCAGGAGGGCTCATCAATGGAGATAAAAAGGGCTTTCTGAGGATTGATTTCTGCTTTGCTTTTTGAACTCCTTCCCAGTGCATTAGGACAAAGATTGCTCATTTATCACAAATAGGCAAAGGACAATTAAATGTGAAACCACAAGTTGAAAAGGAGAAGTGATGGAAACATTGGTGGGGTGAGGGATTGCGACTCCCATCAGCTGTAATCCATGTTGGGAGGTGATGGGAACTGCAGTTGTTCCAATCAGTCCAGTCTGCAGTGTTTCTCCAAGAACAGCAGGGATTGCTGCAAGGAATAGATGAGCACTGCCAATTCTGCCCTGTCTGTCTTTCATTAATTGTAAGACGATTTTTGCTCTTTTGTCTGCTCCTGCAATGGAATCAGCTTTCTTTCTTTATTGCCAGAATTTCATACTAATTGTTCTCATTCACATTAGCACATGATGCAATCAAATTAGCACTGGTACAAGATTAGGCAAATCCTTTCTGTGATGGTGTTCTTCCTGATGACACCTTCTAGAATGAGTTTAGTCTCTCAACTCTGTGAAAAAGCCAAATATTTCCCAAGCTTGACCTTAATGATGAGAGCTGGGTCATCATAGAAGCTGATACTTATTCATGCCTTGAAAAGGTAGCCCAAGGTCCATCCGGTCCAGCCAAGGTCCATGCACAGCACCCGCAGGATCCCTCCAGCAGGATGGGTCCAAGATCTCCTCCAGCCCTGCTCCTCAGCAACAGGTGCATGCAGGTATTCCTTGTTGAGGGAGGTACTCCATGGCCAGCAAGTCTGGTAGACACAGTTGCCGCCTCCCTGTGGAATCAGTCCAGTCCCCTTTGAAAGTTGACCAGATGGGCAGCCATCACCATTTCCTGTGGCAGCAAATGCCATAGTTGAACTACACGCAGTTTGAAGACCTCCTTCCTTTTTAGAAGCTCTGAACCTCCAACAAGGCAACTTCCTGGGATGACCCCAGTTTCAGTGTAAAGGCTTGCGCACAGCGGCACTGCTTGTGAGGCTCTTGCCCAGGCAGAGGCAGTATCTTGGGCAGTATCGCAGAACGTGGCGGAGGAGATGCAGGCAAGCCAGCCGGACAGCTTGGACCGCCTCTTCAGCAGCTGGTGGCAGCTCGGATTGGTGACGGCTCGCCCGGGGAGCCACGCCAAGGCACCAGGAGGCCATGCCTAGGAGACGCCTTTCCAGGGAACCCTCCCACTGGTGCTTCTCGGAGCAACAGGCCCGAGTGGCAGTGGTCGGCCCAGCTGGAGCCCACCCACATGGACAAGCTGGGGTGTCACCTGATGGGGAAAGCCACGGAGATGCACGGGGACACGTTTCCATCCCATGTGAGACTGTGCAGCACAGGCAATGAGGCTGCCTCTCTGGGCCACTGGGCCCGGGCCAGGGACTCTCGCGGCCTCGCAACAGTTCCCCACTCTTTGACCGCATGGAGGAGCTGGTCCGGATTCAGCTGTCCATCTGCTGCAGCCACTTCTCGCTCTGTGGACTGTCCATGTGGCATGCGCAGGGCCCTGCCGTGGTGGCACACCCCCACCTGCCTCCCCTCGCACAATGCCGGGGAAGGGAGTGGACCCTGCTGCTGGCTGCCTTCCCACCCCCGCTCTCTTCCCCGCGGTGGGAGCCCCTCTTCCGGCCAGGGATGCCCACAGCCCCCTGGAGATCCATGTGAAGAAGATGAAGCTGAAGCGCCAGTGGGGGCTGCCCCACAGAGTCCTGGCATCGGTGCAGCAGATGCTCCCGTGGCCCAGCAGCCCCAGCTCCGGGCAAAGGGTGGCCCAGCCCTCAACACCTCGGGGGCCTCCCCCTGCACCACGCCCCCTGCGTTGCTCTCCCAGAACAGCAGGAGGACCCGGGGACCCCTGCTGCTGGCTGCCTTCCCGCCCCCACTCTCCCTGGTGGTGGGGCCCAGGCACCTGGAGAGTGTGGCACACCGCCTGGCCAGGAAGCGCATCAAGCTCCAGGTGGGCACCTTTCCGGCGGTGGTGCACCTGTCCTGGCAGTGTGCACCCCTTTTCCAGAGGCAGCCCCTTCCCCGACCGATTCCCCCTGGCCACAGGCCCCCACAGCCACGTGGCCTTCTCCTGGCCTTCCAGCGGGCGGGGGACATGGCCCGGAT